>NW_016909560.1:0-79540 GCF_001483705.2 Eufriesea mexicana | reverse complement strand
GGGGGGGGGGGGGGGCAGTAATGGCAATCTCTGCACGTTGAATTTGGTTAGGCTACATTTGATTGTATTACGTTTTGATATGTTATTACGTGATAGAATTGACTTCTGTGATGTAGTCTGCCTTTCGGAGCACTTCTGCGCTCTCCTCTGCTCCACTGTATTCTGCTCGTCCCTGGAGAGTCGATAAATAGTGGCCGCGGCTCCCTATGTTGTTTTAAGCTTCGTTTGGTTAAGTGACATTTATTTAGGTTAGGCACGAGTGGCTTTGACTTTTTTGCTATACGCTGCTATTCGGTGGTCCCCTGAGCCTTACTCTGCACTAAAATCTTCTGCTGGGCGCTTGGGAGGCCAGCAGTAGTGGCCTCGGCAAGTTAAGTTGTGTCATGCTGCTTTTGGTTATGTTAAGTTTGCATAGGATAAGTTAGTTTAACTTCGACTCTTGCGCTGTAGACGGCCTTTCTGTTGATTTCTGCGCTCTTCATTGCTCTACTATACTCTGCTCGTCTCTGCGGTGGCCAGAAATAGTGTTCGTGTCACGTTTGGCTCTGTTAGGTTACGTTTGGCTATGTTAGGTTAGGTTAAGCTTGGTTGGGATGACTTTAACATTTATGCTACAAAATGATATTCTATCGACTCCTGCGCTCTCCTGTGAGCTATCACTCCTTGCTTTTCCCTGTGGACGAAAGGAATATTCCTCTCGGCATGTTCGCTTGAGTTAGGCTACGTTTGGTCAGGTTAGGTTTGGTTAGGTTTGTTTAGGGTAGCTTTGACTTGTGAGCTATACACTGCTGTTCGGACGGTTCCAGCGTTATACAATGCTCTCCTATACTCTGCTTAGCTCCCGCGAGGCCAGCAATTGCAGTAGTGGCACGTAAATTTGGGTTACGTTGCGTCTGTTTATGGAACGTTATGTTAGGTTTTGACATGGTTGCTTTGACTTTTGTGCTATGCACTGCTATTCGGTAGATTCCTGCGCTCCACTGGGCTATACTATACTCTGATCGCATCTGGGGAAGCCAGCGAGAGTGGTCGTGGCACGATGTGTTTAGCTATGCTACGTTTGGTAACGCTACGTTCGGTTAGGTTAGGATAGGGTAGCTTTGACTCTTCTGCTATACTCTGCGATTCTGTGGATTTCGGCGCTCTCGTTTCTCTAATATCTTCTGCATGACGATGGGGCGGCCAGCAATATCGAACTCGGCTCCTTAGGTTTAGATGGTCTAAGTTTGGTTCGGCTACGTTATGACACGTTAGGTTAGGATTTCTTTGACTTTTGTGCTATTCACTGCTGCTTGGTGTCCTTCTGCGCTCTACAGTGCCCTAATGAATTTTGCTTGGTTCTGGGGTGGCCTGCAGTACTGGTCTCGGCACGTCGGTCTGAGTTTGGTTGCCTTTGGTTATGTTAAAGTTGGCTATGTTAGGACAGGGTAGCATTTACTATTGCGCTGTGCACTGCTCTTCGGTGGATTTCTGCGCTCACCTGTCCTCTGGTATATACTGCTAGACTCTCAGGAGGCCAGCAATTGTGATCGCCGCACGTTTGGTTGTGTTATGTTTCGTTTGGTTTGGCTATGTTACGTTGTGTCAGGTTACGATACCTTTGACTATTGCGCTACACACTGCTATCCTATGCACCTTTGCGATCTACTGTCCTCTAGTTTGCTCCGTTTGGCATTGAGGCGAACGCCAATAATGGTCGCGGCACATTAGATTGAGATACGTTACTTCTGGTTATGTTACGATTGATTAGGTTAGAACAGGATAGTTGCGAATTTTGTGCCATGCACCACTTTTCGGTGTACTACTGCGTTCTACTGTGATCTAATGTCTTCTGCTTGGCTCTGGGGTGACCCGTAATGGTTGACTCCGCAAACTAGGTTGAGCTATGTTATGTTTGGATGCCAAGGTTGTGCTAGGATCTGATAGGATACCTTCGTCTTCGTACTATACGCTGCTATTCGGTGGATTTCTGCTTTCCCCTGTGCTCTGCTATATACTACCTGGCCCCCGCGATGTTAGCAATGGTTTTCGTCCAACGTTATGTCGAGAAATGCTACGCATGGCTAGGTTACGTTGGTCTGTGTTATGTTCGATTAGCATTGATTTTTCTGCTATACACTCGGACGCTATGGATTTCTCTCCTCTATTCTCCTCTAATACGTTCTTCTCGGTTCTGGGGAAGCCAGAAATAGTATTCGCGGCACGATAGATTGAGATACGTTACGTTAGGTCATGTTACGATTGCTTAGGTTAGGTTAGCATAGCTTTGACTTTTGCGCTCTAAACTGATATTTGGTGGATTTCTGCGCTCTACAGTGATCTAGTATGTTCTGCTTGGGCCTGCGGAGGCCAGCAGTTTGTCTTCGGCTCTTCAGGTTGAGTTCGGCTTCGTTCTGTTACGTTAAGTTTGGTTAGATTACGATCGGGTAGCTTTGACTTTTGTGCAATGCACTGTAATGCGGCGGATTCTATGCGCCATATAGTTTTCTAATATGTTCAGTACGGCTCTGCGGATGCCGGCAATATTTGTCATGGCGCGTTGGGTGGTCTTATGTCACGCTTGGCTAAGTTAGGCTAGGCTAAATTTTGTCAGGATGGCTTTGACATTCGTGCTATACGGTGCTACTCGGTGGACTTCTGCGCTCCATTGTGCTCTAATATTTTCTACTTGGCTCGTGGGAGCACAGCGGTGGTGGTCTCAAAACGTTGGTTCGTGTTTAGTTACGCTTGGCTACGTTGCGTTTGGCTAGGCTGGGAGGTATAGCTTTGACTTTTGTGCTGTACACTCCCTTTCGGTGAATATCTGCGCTCAACTGTGCTCTAGTGTCTTTCCTGCCTCCGGGGAGGCCAGAAATAGTGGTCTCTGCACGTTAGAATTAGACATTTTACGTATGGTTGCGTTACGTTTGGTTTGGTTACGATATCGTAGCTTTGACTTTTTGATATACGCTTCTATTCGGTGGATTTTTACGCTCTACTTTGCTCTAATATGCTCTGCTCGACACTGGGATGGCCAGCAATGTCGTTCGTGACACGTTAGGTTGGGTTGGGCTACACTTGGTTATTTTAGGTTAAGCCACGTTTGCTAAGGATTGCTCTGTCTTTCGTGCTATACACTGATTTTCGGTGGATATCTGCAATTTACTGCGCTCTGCTATATTCTGCTTGGCGCTGGCGACGCCAGCAAGAGTGTGCTCGGCAAGTTAGGCGGTGTTCGGTTACGTTCGTTTATGTTACGTTTGGTCAGGTTGGGATAGGATAGATTTGACTTTTGCGCTTCGCGCTGCGATCCTACGGACTTCTGAGCACTACTCTCCTCTAATATGTTCCACTCGGCTCTGGCGAGTCCGGCGATAGTGTTCTCGGCACGTTAAGTTGAGATTTGCAGCGTTTGGTAACGTCACATTTGGTTTCTGTGAGGGTATGAAAGCTTCGACGCTTGTGCTATACACTTCTACTCGGTGGACTCCTGGGACCTACAGTGCTCTGATATGTTCTGCTTGTCTCTGGGGTGGACGGCAATAGCGGCCTTGGCACAATGGGTTGAGATATGTTACGTTTGCTATGTGAAGATTGGTTATTTTCGGATAGGATGGCTTTGACTTTCGCACTGTTCACCGTATGAATGATTCATGCCCTCTAACGTGCTCTGCTATTATCTGCCTGGCCATGGCGAGGACAGGAGTAGCGTTCGAGGCCTGTTATGTTGAGCAGGCTACGTTTGACTTGGTTACATTGGTTTAGGCTAGGTTCGAATAACTTTGACTATTGTGCCATACAGTAGCGGATTTCTGCGTTCTACTTCACTCTGCCATATTCTGCTTGGCCCAGGTAATGCCAGCAACAGTGGCCTCTGCAGGCTGGTCTAAGAAATGTAACATTCGGATAGGTTAGGGTTGGTATGCTTTGGCTAGGGTAGCAGAGAACTTTGCTCCATACACTGTTATTCGGTGGATATCTGTGTTCTACTTTGCCCTACTATATGCTGCTTGGCCCTGACTATGCCAGCAACAGTGGTCTCGCACGTTGGATTGAATTGTGTTACGTAAAAATATAGCGATCACTATTGCTGGCGTCCCCAGGTACAAGCGGCGTATGATAGGGCAGAGTGAGGACAGATGTTCATAAAATGTCAATGTTGGGAGCAAAAGTCAAGGCCATTCTTACCGAACCCAATCTTACCTAACATGACCATACGTGATCTAACTCAACATGACGTGCACAATTGCTGGCCACCACAGAGTCAGGCAGACATATAGGAGGAGAGTAGAGCGCAGAAATCCGTAGAATAGCAGTGTACCGCAGAAAAGTCGAAAAAATCCAATCCTAACCAAACGTAGCATAACTCAACCTATCGCGCCGGGATAAAAATTGCTGGCCTCCGCAGCGCGAAGCAGAGAATCGTTGTGGAGAGTACTGCGCAGAAGTCCACGGAATAGCAGTGTATAGCAGAAAAATCGAACACACGCTAACGTAACCAGACCTAACCTGACCAAACCAAATGTAGCATAACCCAACACAACGTGCCGATATCTCTATTGCTGCCACGCCAGAGGCAAACAGAACATACTGAAGCACGGTAGAGAGCAGAAGTGCAGCGAATAGCAGTGTGTAGCAAAAAAGTCAATGCTATCCTATTCTAACATAACAAATCCTGACATGACCAAGCGAACATAACTGAACCTAACGTACCGCGGCCACTATTCCTGGACTCCGCGGAGCCGAGCAGAACATATTAGAGGAGAGTAGGGCGCAGAAATCCACCGAATAACAGAGTATAGCACGAAAGTCAATGCTAACTTCAGCGAACATAGGCAAACGTAAATAACCGGACGTAACGTAACAGAAGCTTACACGCCGAGGCAACTGTCCCTGGCCAATCCGGAGCAAAGCAGAGCGTATTAGGACACAGTATAGCGCAGAAGACAGCCGAATAGCTGTATATAGCGCAAATGTGGTGGCTGTCCTAGAATAACATCGCGAAGCATAACATACCGAAACGTTACATAACTCCAACTAACGTTCCTAGACCACTATTGTTGAACTCACCAGAGCCAACCAGAATACACTAAAGCACAGTAGATCGCACAAGCGCTCCACAATTCAGTGTAAAGCACAAATGTTGGAGACAGCCTAACCTAATCTGACCTAACATAACCTAACCAACGGCAGCCTAACACAGAATAACGTGCAGAAACCAGGATTGCTCTCCTTCCCAGAGCGGAGCTGAGCATATTCGAGCAGAGGAGAGCGTAGGAATCCACCGGATAGCAGTGTATAGCACAATAACCAATGCCACCATAACCAAATTTAGCCTAACCTAACCTAACCAAACGTAACCTGACAGAACTATACGTGACACGAACACCACTGGTGGACTCCCAGATACAACCAGCTGCTAGTAGAGCAATGCTGTGCACAGATATCAACCGAATCGCAGTGTAGAGCGCAAACGCCAAAGCCAACCTAACCAAACATATCACAACCTAGCCAAGCCAAGCGTAACGTAACTCACCCTGGCGTGCAGAGATCATTATTGCTAGCCTCCGCACAGCCAAGCAGAATATATTAGGCCACAATTGATCGCAGATATCCACCGTATAGCAGTGTGTAGAACAAAAGTAGGAGCTATCCTAACCAAGCATAGAAAAACCTATCACAACCAAACGGAACATAACTCAAACTAACGCGCCGAGAGCACTATTCCTCGCGTCCACAGCGTGAACCAGTGTGCGATAGCTCTCAGTGGAGCGCAGAAGTCCATAGAATTGCAGTGTGTAGCACAAAAGTCAACGATATCCTAACCTAACACATGGTAACATAACCTAGCCAAACGTAAACTAACTCAACCTAACGTGCAGCGACAACTTTTGCTGGTCACCCGCTAGCAGAGCAGAGCGTAGTAGAGAAACGTAGAGCGCAAAAGTCTTCCGAATAGCAGTGTATAGCACAAAATTCTAAGCTACACTCCCCTTACATAACAAAGCGTTACATAACCAAACATAACCGAACACAACCTAAAGTGCAACGCCCACAACTGCTGACCACCCAAGGGTCGAGCAGAGTATATTGGAGCACAGTAGGGTGCAGAAATCCAACGAACAACAGTCTATGCCATGAAAGTCTAACCTATTCAAACCTAACCCAAACCAGCGTAACCAAACCAAACGTAACGTATCTCAAGCTATCGAGTCGAGACCACAATTGCTGGCCTCTACAATGTCAGGCAGACATATTGGAGGAAAGTAGTGCGCAGAAATCCGTAGAATCACAGTGTACCGCAGAAAAGTGGAATCAATCCAATCCTAACCAAAGCCAACATAACCTGACCAAACGCAGCATAACTCAACCTATCGTACCGAGACCACTATTGCTGGCATCCTTAGAGCCATGCATAGCATATAAGAGCACAGTAGAGCGCACAAGTCCACTGTATAGCAGTGTGTGGCACGAAAGTCAGAGAAGGCTTTCCCAAACCTAAACTAGCGTAATCTGACCGAACGTAACATGACTAGACCTCTCTTGTCACAGCCGCCATTGCTGGCAGCCCCAGATTCGAGCAGAGTACAGTGGAGCAATGCAGAGCGCAGAAATCCGCAGAAGAGCAGTGTAAATTACAAAAGTCGAAGCTATTCTATTCTAAGCTACCCAAACATAATATACCCGTACGTATCCCAACTCAACCTATTGTGTCACATCCACTGTTTCTGGCCAACCCAGGGTCGAGCAGAGCATAGTAGAGCACAGCAGAGCTCGGAAAGCCACCAAATAGCAATGTGTAGGACAAACGTCGAAGATATCCAACTCTAACCAAACCAAATATGACATAACCAAACGTAACCTGGCAAAGCCTAACGTGCCTAGACCAATATTGCTGGCCTCCCCATAGGCAAGCAGGACATATCGGAGAAGAATGGAGCGCACAAGGCAATAGTGTGGCAGTTTATAGCAGAAAGGTCATAGAAATCCAATCCCAACCCATGCTAGCATAACCTAACCCAACGTAGCCTAACTAAGCCTAAGGTGCCCAGACCACCATTACTGCCCCACACCACTCAGGGCAAGGCAGTGCATATTAGGGTACAGTAGAGAGCAGAAGCGCACCGAATACCAGTGTATAGCACCAAAGTCAAAGTTATACTATCCTCATCTAACCAAACGTAACTTAAGCAAAAGTAGCCTCACTCAACATAACGTGCCGAGAGCGCTACTGCTAGCCTCCACATAGCTAAGCGGAATATATTAGAGCATAGTAGAGCGCAGACATACGCCGAATAGCATTGTATATAAAAAATGTCAAAGCCATAGTAACCAAACCTTACCTACCCTAGCCAAGCCAAACGTGACGTAACACAACAGAACGTGCCACGACCGCTATTGCTAGACTCACCAGAGAAAGGCAGAGGCTAGTAGAGCAATGCAGAGCGCAGGTATGAACCGAATAGCAGTGCATAGCACAAAAGTGAAAGCAACCCTAACCAAGCATAAACGAACCTAGCCAAGCCAAACGTAACATAACGCAACCTAACTTGTAGAGGCCACTTTTGCTGGCCTCCCTAGAGCGAAGCAGAATATATGAGAGCCCGGTAGGGCGCAGAAACCAACCGGACAGCAGTGTATGGCACAAAAGCCGAAGCTATCGTGTCCTAACATGACCAAGCGTAATGTAACGAAACGTAGCCTAACTCATCCTAACGTGCCGAGGGCACCAGTGCTGCCCACCACTGAGCCAAGAAGTGCATATTAGAGGAGAGTAGAGCGCAGAAATCCATAGAAACTCAGTGTACACCAGAAGAGTTTCAGCTACCCATACTTAACCCGAGCCATCGGAACGTTGCCAAACATAGCCTAACTCAACATAAAGTGCAGCGACCACTATTGCTCCCCAGGGCCAAGGCCATAGAAGTGCATATTAGAGGAGAGTAGAGCGCAGAAATCCATAGAAACTCAGTGTACACCAGAAGAGTTTCAGCTACCCATACTTAACCCGAGCCATCGGAACGTTGCCAAACATAGCCTAACTCAACATAAAGTGCAGCGAACACTATTGCTCCCCAGGGCCAAGGCCAAGCAGAATATACTAGAGCACTGTGGAGGGCAGGAATCAGCCGAATAGCAGTTTATAGCAGAAAAGTCAGAGATAGCCTAACGTAATCAGGCCTAAGCTAACACAACCGAACGCAGAATAACTAAACCAAGCGTGTCCAGACCTCCATTGCTGGCCACCCATCGCCAAGCAGAACATATTATAGCACAGTAGAGAGAAGAAGCTCACATAATAGCAGTGTAAATCACAAAAGACCAAGCCATTCTAACCAAACCAAACCTAACCTAACCTAACCAAACGTAACCTAACAAAGCATATCGTGACACAACCGCCATTGCTGGTCTGCCCTGAGTCCAATGGGGTATAGTGGAGCAACTAAGAGCTCAGAAATCCACCGAACAGCAGCGCGCAGGACAAAAGTCGAAGCTGCCCTATCCAAAGCTAACCAATCGCAACATATCCCCACGTATCCTAACTCAAAGCAGCGCGCAGCGACCACTATTTCTGGACTCCACGGAGCAAAGGAGAGCATATTAGAACACAATAGAGCGCCGACACACACCGAATAGCAGTGTAAAGCTCAGAAGTTGATGCATACCTTCCTAACCTAACTAATCGTGACATCACCGAACGTAATATAACTCAACATAACGTGCCGCGCCCACTATTGCTGGGCTCGCCAAATTCGAGCAGAGTGTAGTAGAGCGCAGTATATCGCAGCACTCCTCCTAGTAACAACTTATAAAAGGTAAGTCAAAGCGACTTCGTAATAGCGCAGCGTAACCTAACGACACCGAGCTTATGCTAAGACAACGTAACGCGCCATGACCACTATTGCTGGCCTCCCCAGAGACTAGCAGAGGCTACAAGAGCAATGCAGATAGCAGATATCGACCGCACAGCAATGTATAGCAAATAAGCCAGAGATATCCTAACCAAATTTGTCCCATCGTAGCCAAGAAGAGCATAACCTCACACAGCCAAACTAACTGATGCTACCATTGCTGGCCTCCACACAGCTGATCAGAATATATGGCAACAGAGGAGAGCGCAGAAAGGCACAAAATTGCAGTGCATAGCAAAATAGTTGAAGCTACCCTATCCTAAGATGACCATGCTTAACACAACCGAACGTAGCTTAACTCAACATAACGTGCAGAGAACACTACTGCTTGCCTCCCCAGAGACAACCACAGTATACTAGAGCACAGTAGAGCGCAGTGAATCACTGCATTGCAGTGTATAGCACAAACTGGAAGGTATTCTAGCCTAACTTGTCCTAACCTGCCCTTACCGAACGTAGCATAACTGAACATATGGTGTCGAGACTACTGTTGCTGGCCACCACAGAGCCAAGTAGAACATATTAGAGCAACGTAGAGCTCAAAATTCCGCCGAATAGCTGTGTATATCACAAAAGTCTGAGCAACACTAAACTAACATAACCAAACGTTGCACAGCCAAACGTATCCTAACACAGCCTAACGTGCCGCGGCCTCCACTTCTTTCCTCCCCGGAGAGAATCAGAACATGCTAGAGCACAGTGGATTGCATAATTCGACCGAATACCCATGTATAGCACAAAACCCAAAGCTATCCTCTCTTAACCAAACCAAGCGTAGCACAGCCAAACGAAACGCATCTTAAGCTAACGTGCGTGATCACGGTTGCTGGACTCCCTCGATCCAAGAAGAAATAATTATAGCACAGTAGTGCGCAGAAATCCACCGAATGGCAGTGCAAAGCACGAAAGTTTAAGTTACCGTACCATAGTATAACCAATCGCAACATTACCAAACGCAACGTAACAAAACCTATGGTGCCGCGACTCCTCCTTGTTGTTGCTGGCCTCACAGAGTCAAGCAGGACGTATTAGTAGAGAGGAGAGCGCAGAAATCCATTGAATCACAGTGTACATCAGAAAAGTCGAAGACATCCGAACGTAACCCAAACCATCATAATCTAACCAAATGGAATAAAACTCAACGTAACTTGCCGAGACCACTATTGCTGACACACATAGCCAAGCAGAGTGTACTAGAGTGTCGTAGAACGCGGAGATTCAGCGCCTTGCGGTGTACAGCACAAAATCGAAAGCCGTCCTCACCTAACGTTTACTAAGCTTACCTAGCCAAACGTGATATACCACAACGTATCGTGCCGCGACCACTTCTGATGGCCTCCCCATAGACAAGCTGAACCTATTAGAGGTCAGTGAATCGCAGAAATCTACGGACACGCAGTGTATAGCAGAAAGGTCAAAGCTACCCCAACCCAAACCCAAATTAACATAACCTGACCAAACGTAATATATTCCAAGCTACCGCGCCGAGGCAGCAGTTGCCGACATCCCCAGATCCAGAAATGACATGCTAGAGCACTGTAGAGCGCTGAAATCTCCCGAACTGCAGTGGGAGACCAGAAATGGCGGCCGCGGTGTGTGGGGTAGCGTTACGTTAAGTTCTGTCAGGTTAGGTGTGTTTGGGTTAGGTTAGGATATCTTCGGTTTTTGTCCTCTAGACTGCAATGCGGTGAACTTCTGCCCTCCACTGTGCCCTAGTATGTCCGTCTTGGCTCTGGGCAGGTCAGCAATAGTGGCCGCGGCACGTCAGGTTTGGCTAGGTTACGTTTGGTTGTGTCAGGTTAGGCTATGTTTGGTAAACATGGCTTCGTTTTTCATGCTAAACACCGTTATTCTGCGGATAACTGTGGTCTTCTGCGCTCAACTGCATCCTGCATGGCACTTGGGGGTCAGCAGCAGCGGTCGCGGCGTGTTATGTTGTCCTAGGCTACATTCGGTTGGGTCAGGTTGGGACAGTTAATGGTAGGGTACCTTTGCCTTCTGTGTTAGTCACTGATATTTCTTGGCTACCTGCGACTTATTTTTCTGTAGTATATACTGCTTGGCTCTGGGGAGGCCAGCATTAGTTGTCTAGTCACGTTGGGTTGAGATAGGCTACGATAGTTTACGTCACGTTTGGTAAGGTTAGAACTTCACTGCTTTGACTTCCGCGCTATACACTGATGCTCGGTGGATATCTGCACTCTACTGTGCTCTACTATATTCTGCTTGACCCTGCGCAGTTGTGGTCTCGGCACGCTAGGTTTAGTTTCGTTACGTTTGGTTATGTTACATTTGCCTATGCTAGGTTTACATAACTTTGACTTTTGTGCCACACAATGCTATTCGGTGGATATCTGCTCTCTACTGTGCTCTAATATTTTCTGCTTGGATCTGGGGAGGCCAGCAGTAGTAGCCTCGGCACGCAAGGTTGACTTACGCTACGCTTGGTTATGTTAGGTTGGGTAATGTTTGGTTAGAGCAGCTGTGACTTTTGTACTATGCATTGATATCCTGGGACTTTCTGCGCTCTGTATTGCTCTACTATGCCCTGCACAAGTCAGGGTAGTCCAGCAATAGTGGTCGTGTGACGTTACGTTGTGTTCAGTTACGTTTGGTCAGGCCAAGTTAGGACAAGTTAGGCTAGAGTGCCGTTGACTCCTGTGCTGTACACTGCTATGCGGTGGATTACTGCACTCCACTCTGCTCTGGTATGCTCTGATTGTCCCTGTGCAGGCCAGTCATAATGGTCTCAGCAGGTTAAGTTTGGTTACGATGCGCTCGGTTATGTTACGTTTGGCAATGTTAGGAAAGGATTGCCTCAACTTTTTTGCTATACACTGCTATTGGGAGGATCTCTGCATTCTGCATTACTCTACTACCCTCTGCTTGGCTCTGAGGACTCCAGCAATAGTGGTCTCGGCAGGTCAGGTTGCGATTCGCTAAGCTTGGTGAGGATATCGTAGGTAATATATGGTAAGGATAGCTGCGAGTTTTGCGATATACACAGCTTTCCGGCGGGTTTGTGCGCTCTAATGTGTCCTACTACATTCTGCTTGGCCCTGGAGGCGCCGGCAAAATTGGCCGCGGCACTTCGTTTTGAGATAGTCTACGTTAGGTTAGGTTACGTTAGGTTTGGATAGGCCTGACCTTTCTGCTGTTCACTGCGATTCCGGAGTTCTACGTTTTACTCTCCTCTGTTATACTCTGCTTTTGTCCGTAGGGGCCATAAATGGTGGTCGCAGCACTGCAGGTTGCATTTGGTTACGTTTGGCCATGTTAAGGTTGGTAAGTTTAGTGCAGTGTAGCTTGGACTTTCGCGATATACACTGCTATTCGGTGGATTTCTGCGTTCTGCTGTGCTCCAATATTTTCTGCTCGGCTATGGGGTGGCCAGCAATTGCCGTCGCTGCAAGTTACGATTGGCTGGACTTGGGTAGCGCAGCTTATGTAAGGATATCTACGACTTTTGTGCTACACACTGCATTGCGGCGGATTCCTGCGCTCTGCTGTGATCTAGTACATTCTGCTGGGCTCCGCGTAGGTGAGCAATAGTGTCCTAGGCATGTCAGGCAGTGTTAGGTTACGTTCGGTTATGTTACCTTTGGTTAGGCGAGGTTAGGGTGGTAATGACAATTGTGCTATACATTGCGATCCTATAGACTTCTGCCCTCCACTCTCCTGTTATACGTTTTGCTTGGCTCTGGGGAGGGCTGCAATAGGCGACACGTCACGTTAGGTTGAGTTAGGTTACGTTCGGTTGCGTTACGTGTGGTTAGGTTAGGACATGGTATCTTTAACTTTTGTGCTATACACTGCTATTGCGTGGTTTTCTGCGCTCTGGTGTGCTACAGTATGTTCTACTTGCGTCTGGGGGAGGGGGGCAGCAGTAGCTGTCTCGGCGCGTTATATAGAGTTAGGCTACGTTTCGATAGGTTAGGTTAGTTCAGGTAGTGTTCGGATATCTTTGCCTTTTGTGCAATACACTGCTATTCGGTGGATTTCTGCGCTCAAGTCTTTTCAAATATGCGCTGCATGGCTCTCTGGATGGTAGCAACAGACGACTCGTCACGTTAGAGTGAGATATGTTACGTTCGGTTACGTTACGTGCGGTTAGCATAGGACAGGATGTCTTTGTCATTTGTGCTATACACGGCTGTTGCATTGTTTCCTACGCTCTACTGTGCTCTAATATTTTCTGCTTGGCTCTGGGGAGGGCAGCAGCAGTGTTCTCGGCGCGACAGGTTGAGTTATGCTACGTTTGCTTCGCTTAGGTTTGTTCGGGTGAGGCTTAGATGTCCGTGATTATTGTGCCATCCACTGCAGAGCGGCGGATCTCTGCGCTCTACTGTTCTCTAGTATACTCTGCATGGATCTGGGGAAGCCAGCAACTGCGCCCTTGTCATCATATTTTGAATGACGCTACGTTACGTTCGGCTTGGATGTGGCAGGTTTTATTAGGATATCCGCGATTATTGTGCTATACCCAGCAATGCGGCGGACTTCTGCGCTCTACAGTTCTCTATCATATTCTGCTTGGTTCTGGGGGGCAGCAACAATTTTCTCGCCCCGTTATGTTGAAATGGGCTACGTACGGTTATGTTACATTTGGTTAGCTTAGGATAGGGTAGCTTCGTCTTCTGTGCTGTACACTGATATTCGGTGGATGTCTGCGCTCTGCATTGCTCTATTATAAACAGCTAGGCTCCGGAGATGCCGGCAATAGTGGTCGCAGCACGTTAGATTGGGATGGGTTGCGTTCGGCTAAGATACACTTTATTAGGTTTGTAAAGGGTAGCTTCTACTTCTGTGCCGTAAACTGCTATTCTCTGGATTCCTGCGCTCTGCATAGCTCTAATATGTTCTGCATGTCTCTGTAGAGGTTAACAATGGTGCTCTCGGCAGGTTATGTTTATTTAGGCTATGTTTGGTTAGTTTAGGTTGGTCCAGGTAATGTTTGGATACCTCTGACTACCGTGCCATGCGCTCCTATTCGGCAGATTACTGCGCTCAACATTGCTCTAATACACTCTGATTGACTCTTGGGAGGACAGCAATTGTGGACTCGGCATATTAGTTTGAGATATGTTAAGTTTGGTTGCATTACGTTCGGTTTGGTTAGGATAGGATCATTTTGGCTTTTGTGCTATTCACTGCTATCCGGTGGACTTCTGCGCCTTAAAGTGTTCCACTATATTATGCTCGGCCCCGGAATGCCAGCGATAGAGGTGGCGGCTCGTTGGGATGTGCTTCGTTACGTTTGGTTACGCGACGAATGGCATTTTGCGGTTGGGTAGCATCAACTTTTGTGCTATACACTGCTATTCGGTGGATATATGCGTTCCACTGCGCCCTAATATCTTCTGCTTGGGTCTGGGGATGCTAGGAACTCTGATCTCGCCGCGTGAGGTTGAATTAAGTTCGGCTTGTACGTGTTACGTTTGGTTAGGTTAGGATAAGCTAGCTTTGACTTTTGTATTGTACACTCGTATTCGCAGGATCCCTGCGCTCTACCATGCTCTAATGTGAAACGCTTGGCTACATGGAGACCCGCAATATTGGGCGCGGCACGTTAGATTGAGTTCGGTTACGTTCGTTTGTGTTACATTTGGTTATGTTAGGAGAAGATAGCTTTGAATTATATTCTGCACACCGCTATTCGGTGGATTCCAGGGTCCCACTGTGCTCTAGTATGTCCTGCTTGGCACTGGGGAGGCCAGCAATTGTGCCCTCGGCACGTTAGGTTGAGTACCGTTACATTCGCTTATGTTACGTTTGGTTAGGTTAAGATAAGGTACCTTTGACTTTTGTGCTCTGCACTGCTATTCGTTGAATTGCTGCGCTCTGCGTAGCTCTACTATACCCTGCTCGACTCTGGGTATGCCAGAATTAGTGGTCTCGGCATGTTGGGTTAAGCTATGTAACGTTCGAGTATATTACGGTTGGCTCGGATACGATAGGGTACCTTCTAGGTTTTGTGCTGTGCACTGCTTTTTGGTGGATCTCTGCGCTCTACTGTGCTCTATTATATTCTTTTTGGCTCTGGAGTTGACTGCAATAGTGTCCTCGGCCGGGAAGTTTGAGTTAGGAAGCGTTAGGTTTTGTTGCGCTTGATTAGGTTAGGATACGGTAGGTTTGACCTTCATGCTCTACACTGTATTTCAATGTATTTCTGCGCTCTACTCTCCTCTAATATGCTCCGATCGGCTCTTGGGGGGCCAGATGTAGTGGTCGCGGCGCGCTAGGTTGAGTTTGTGTACGTTTTGTTACGTTGCGACTGGTTAGGTTATGAAATGTTTTCCTTGACTTTTGTGCTATAGACTGCAACCCGGTGGACTTCTGCTCTCAACTGTGTTCTAGTATGTTCTGCGTGCACCTGGGGATGCAAGTAAAGGTGGTCTGGGTACCTTAGGGTGAGTCATGTCAAGTTTGGTTATGTTTGGATAGGTGGGTTTGGTTAGGATGGGTGGGCTTGGTTAGGATTTATTTCACTTTTGTGCTGCATGCTGCTGCTCGGTCTATTTCTGCGCTTTGCATTACTCTGCTATAATCTGTTCGGCTCTAGGGAGGCCAGAAATCGTGGTATCGGCGCGTTGAGTTGAGCTACGTTACGTACGGTTATGCTAGGTTTGGATAGGTTATGATGGTGTATCTTTGACTTCTGTGCTATAAACTGCGATTTTAAGGATTTATGCGCTCTGCTCTCCTCTAGCATGTTCTAGTTTGCTCTGGGTAGGGCAGCAATAGAGGTCACGGCACGCTAGCTTGAGCTATGATGCGCTTGGTTGCGTTAGGTTTTGTTTTGTTTGGAAATGTTAGCTTTGCCTTTTGTGCTACACACTGCTTTTCGGTGGATTTCTGCGCTCTACACTGCTCTGCTATAATCTTCTGGCCGCAGGGGATGCCAGAAATAGTGATGGCGGCATGATATGTGCAGTTAGTCTACGTTTGGATGTGTTACGCTTGGCTAGGATAAGATAGTTTATCACTGCTTTTTCTGCTATACACAGTTACTCGATGGATATCTACGCTCTACCGTGCTCTAATCTGCCTCTTTCGGCTGTGGGCGGGCCAGCAATAGTGAACTCGGTACGTTAAGTTGTGCTACACAACGTTTGGTTAGGTTTGGTTGGGCCCTGTTAGGTTGGGATAACTTTGATCCATGCGCTACTCACAGCAATGCGGTGGATACCTGCGCTCTACTTTTTTCTGGTATATTCTGCTTAGCTCTGTGCAGGCCGGAAGCAGTGGTCTCGGCAAGTTAGGTTGAGTTAAGGTGAGTCTTGTTACGTTATGTTTGGTTAGGTTAGGACAAGGCGTCTTAGACTTTTGTTGTATACACTGCGATTGTATCCATTTCTGCGCTCTACCCTCCTCTGATATGATCAGCTAGTATCTGGGGAGGGCAGCAATGGACGTCTCGGACGTAATGATGAGTTATGTGACTCTTGTTGGCGGTAAGTTTGGTTAGGTTAGGAAGATGTAGTTTTGGCTTTTGTGCTATACACTGCCGTTCGTTGGTCATCTGCGCTCTACATAGCTGTACTATAACATCCTCGACTCTGGGGATGCCAGAAACATTGGTCCCGGCCTGTTGGGATGAGCTATGTTTCGATTGGCCACATTGCTTTTGTCTAGGTCATGATAGGGTTGCTTTGAAATTTTTGTGCTATGCACTGCAATGCGGTGGATGTCTGCGCTCTGCAGTGCTCCAGTATATTCTGCTCAGCTCTGGGTATGCCAGTAATGTAGTCTCGGCACGTCAGAGTGAGCTAAGTTATGTTTGGTTTGGCTAGGTTGTGTAGGTTTGGTTGGGGAATCTTTGACTTTCGCGCTGTATATTGCTGTTCGTTCAATTCCTGCTCTCCACGTTGCTCTACTCTACTCTGCTCGACTTTGGGGAAGCCAGCAGTACTGGTCATGGCACATTAGTTGGTGTCAGGTTACGTTTGGTTAGGTTAGGTTATGTTAAACTTGATCGGTATAGATATGACATTCGTGGTGTACACCGTTGCTCCATGTATTTCTATTATCTACTGCGCTCTACTATATTCTCTATGTCCCTGGTGGGCCAGCAGCAGAGCTCGCGGCACATATCATTGAGCTAGGCTTCGCAGCGATAGGTTAGGTTAGGTCACGTGAGGCTATGATGTTTTTCACTTTTGTGCTATACACCGCATCGCGGTGGATTTCTGCGCACTACTTTTATGTAGTATATTCTGCTTAGCTCTGGCGAGGCCAGCAGCGGTGGTCTCCGCACGTTAGCTTTAGTTAAGCTACGTATGGTTATGCTACGTATGGTTACGTGATGAAGGGGCGGCCATGTCTTTTGTGCTATACACTGTGTTCCGGATGCATTCTGCGCTCTACTTTCCTCTAATATGTTCTGCTTGGCCCTCTGGAGGGCAGCAATAGAAGTCTCGGCACGTTACGCTGAGTTAGGCTACGTACGGTTATGCCACGTTTGCTTAGGCAATGAAGGGGTGGCATTGACTTTTGTGCTATAAACTGCGATCATATGGATTTCTGCGATCTACTCTCCTCTAATATATTCGGCTTGAGCCTGCGGAGAGCAGCAATGGAAGTATCGGCACGTTAGGTTTAGTTATCTTACGTTTGCATGGGTTGCGCCTGGCTGGGTTCGGATAGGTCACATCTTCCGTTTGTGCTATACGCTGCTATTCGCTGGATTCCAGCGCTCTACCGTGCTTTAATATGCTCTTCTAGTCCCCGTGGTCCCCGTGTTAGACTTCGTTCGGTTAGAATATATTGGGCCATGTTATGTTAAGATATCTTTCACTCTTGTGCTTTACATTGCTACTCGGTGGGCTTCTACTTCCTATTGCACTGAAATATGTTTTCTTTGGATCTGGGGCGGACAGCAGTATTGGTCACGGCACGTCATGTTGTGTTAGACAACGTTTGGTTTGGTTAGGTTAGGTCATGTGAGCCTTGTGTACCTTTGACTTTCGTGCTGTACACTGCAATGCGGCTGACTTCAGCGCTCTACTGTGCTACAGCTCATACTGCTTCGCTCTAGGGAGGCGAGCAATATTGTCCTCGGCACGTTAGGCTGAGTTATGTTACGTCCGGTTATGTTACAATTGACCATGTTAGGAAAGTGTAGCTTCAAGTTTGAGCAGTACACTGCTCTCCGGTGAATTTCTAAGCCCTACTATGCTCTAGTATGTGCTGCTTGGCTCCGGGGAGGCCAACAATAGTGGACGCGTCTCGTCAGGTTAAGTTAGTCTCAATTCGCTTAGGCTACGTTATGTCAGGTTAGGTTAGGATACCTTTGACTGTTATGCTGCACACTGCTATTTGGTGGCTTTCCGCGCTCTACTGAGCTCGTGAAAATTCTGCGTGTTTCTGACGATGCCAGCAACAATGGTTTCGGCACGTTAGATTAAGTTTGGTTACGTTTGCTTATATTACGTTTGGATTGGTGAGGGCAGGGTAGAGTTCACTCATGTGCTATTGGCTGCTATTCGGCGGATTTCTATGCTCTGTATTGCTCTACTACACTCTGCTCCACGCTGGAGTGGCTAGTAATGGCGGTCCCGCCACGTTCCGTTGTGTTAGGTTACGTTTGGCTTTGAGAGGGCAAGATACGTTTGGTTAGTATTACTTTGACATTTGTGCTATACAATGATATTCGGCGGATTTCTGCGCTATACTGTGCTCTCGTGTATTCTGCTTTGCCGTGGGGAGCTCAGTAATGGTGGTCTAGGCACGTTGGTTTTGGTTACGTTACCTACGGTTATGCTACGTTTGGATATGTTAGGCTAGGATGTTCGGCTTTTCTGGTATACAGAGCTATTCGGTGGATTTCTGCGCTCTTCGATGCTCTACTATACCCTACTCGATTCTGGAGGGGCCAGCAATGTCGGTCGTGGAACGACAGGTTCAGTTAGCTTACGATTGGTTAATTTACAATCGGATCGGTTATAGCTTTGACTCTTGTGCTACACACTGCTCTTGTGCGGATATCAGCGCTCCGCAGTGCTCTAGTGTGTTCAGCTTGGCACCTTGAAGCCCAGCAATAGCCGTCTCGGCACGTACTGTTAATCTACGTTACGTTCGGTTTGGTTAGGATAGGTTCAGTTGGGTCAGGATAGCTCCGACTTTTGCGCTGTACACGGTTATTTGGTGGATTTCTTCGCCCTACTGCGATCTTACACGCTTCGTCTTCCTCCGGGGAGGGAAGGAACAGCTGCCGCGGCACGTTAGCTTGAGTTAGGTCACGTTTGGTTTGGTTACGTTTGTTTGGGCCAGTTATGGGTAGCTTTGACTCTTCTGCTACGCCATGCGACTATATGGATTTCTGCGCTCTCGCGTCCTCTAATATGTTCCGCATGTCGATGGGTAGGATAGCAGTCATGGAATCGGCTCCTGAGCTTTAGTTAGTCCAGGCTTGGTTAGGCTTGGTTATGCCGGGTTAGGCTGGGATTTCTTTGACGTCTGCGCTATACACTGCTATTTGGTGGCTTCTTGCGCTCTGCCTTGCTCCAGCAATTTCTGCGTGTCTCTGGAGAGGCAAGCAGCAATGGCCTCGGCACGATAGGTTAAATTTGATTACGTTTGTTTATACTACGATTCGATATGTTACGATAGGATAAAGTTGGCTTTTGTGCTAAACACTGCAATACGGATGATTTCTATGCTCTACATTACTCTACTCTAGCCTGTTCGGCTGGGGAGATGCTAGTAATAGTGATCCCGGCAGGTTAGGTTATGTTAGGATACGTTTGGTCAGGTTGCCTTTGCTTGGGTTATGTTTGGACAGATTTGGCGTCCGCGGTATGCACTGCTATTCGGTGAATTTCCGCGTTCTACTGTGCTCTAGTACGTTCTGCTTGGTTATGTGAAGGCGGGAAATAGTGGTCTCGGCACGTTAGGTTCAGGTACATAACGGTAGGTTATGCCTCGTTCCGTTAAGTTAGGATAGGATAGCATTGACTCTTATGCTACACACCGCCATTCGGTAGTCTTATGCGCTCTACTGTGCTCTGGCATATTCTGCTGGGATCTGGAGTGGTCAGCAACATTTATCTCGGCATGTTAGGTTATGTTAGCTTGCGTTTGGTTATGTTACGTTTGGTTAGGATGGGAAAGGGTGTCTTTGACATTTGTGCTGTACGCCGCTGTTCGGTGGTCTCCTGCGCTCTACGCTGCTCTAATATGTCCTGCTAGTCCCTGGGGAGGGCAGCAGTAGGGGCCTCGACACATTAGTTGAATTACGTTACGTTTGGTTAGGATAGGATTGTATAGCTGTGACTTTTGTGCTATACACTGCTACTCTATGGATTTCTGCGCTCTACTCTCCTCCAATATGTTCTGCTCGGCTCTGTGGAGGCCGGCAGTAGGGGCCTCGACGCATTAGTTGAATTACGTTACGTTTGGTAAGGGTAAGATAGTGTAGCTCTGAGTTATGTGCTATACACTGCTATTCTATGGATTTCAACGCTCTACTCATCTCCAATATGATCTGCTCGGTGCTGTGGAGGCCGGCAATAGGGACATCGACACGTTAGTTGAATTAGGTTACGTTTGGTTAGGGTAGGATTGCGTAGCTTTGACTTTTGTGCTATAGACTGAAATTCGGTGCGTCCCTGCGCTGTACTGTGCTCTAGCATGTTTTGCTTGGCACTGGGGAGGCCAGCATTATTGTCCTGGACACGCTAGCATTACTTCCGTTACGTTCGGCTAGGTTACGATAGGCTAGGTTAGGCTGGGGTAGCTTGGATTTGTGCTGTACACTGCTATTGTATGGAATTCTGCGCCCTACACTTCTGCAACATGATCTACTTTGCTCTGGGGAGGGCAGCAGTACACGTATCGACACGTTCGGTTGGGTTAGGTTACGTTCGGATAAGCTACGTTTGGTTCGGTTAGGAGAGGATAGCTTTGACTTTAATGTTATGCACCACAACTCGGTGGATTTCTGCGTTCGACTGTGCTGTATCACGTGCCGCTTGGCCATGGAGAGGCCAGCAATAGCGGTGACGGCACTTTATGTTGACTCATGCTACGTTTTTCTAGTTCATGTTAGTACAGGTAAGGATTGCATATCTTTGACCTTTGTGCTATACACTGCAATTCGGCGGGTGTCTTCGCTCTGGTGTTCTCTAGTATAATCTGATTGCCTCTGGGGAGGGCTGCAATAGAGGTCTCAACACATTAAGTGGAACTTGTTTACGTTTGCATATGTTACGATTGGCTAGGATGGGATGGAATAGCTTTGACTTTTGAGTCATACACTGCTATTCCCGGCCCCTCTGCGTTATCTTGCGCTCTAGTATGTCCTGCTTGGCTATGGGGAGGCCACCAGCAGTGTCCTCGGATCACTGGCTTTATTTCGGTTGCGTTCAGTTTAGTGAAGTTCGGTTACGTTAGGAAGAAGTTGCGTTTACTCTTGTGCTATAGACTGCTAATCCATGGACTTCTGCACTCTGCCTTCCTTCAACATGTTCTGCCATCATGTGGAGCGAGCAGCCATAGACGTCTCGCCACGTTAGGTTGTGTTAGGTTACCACCTGTTACGTTACGTTTGGCTAGGTTAGGACAGGATTGCTTTGACTTTTGCGCAATGCACTGCTATTCGGTGGATTTCTGCGCTCAACCGTGCTCTAATACCTTCTGCCTGTCTCTGGGGAGGCCAGCAATTGTTTTTGCGGCACGTGAGTGTCAGTTACGTTACGTTTGGTTATGTTACGTTTGGATAGGTAAGGATACGATAACTTGGACCTTTGCGCTATACACTCCTATTCGGTGGATTTATGCGATGTACTGTGCCCTATTGTTCCCTGCTTGGCTCTGGGGATGCCAGCAATAGCGGTCTCGGCACGTTGGGTATTGCTATGCTGCGTTTGGTTGCGTTACGTTTGGTTACTTAGGATGGAATAGCCTTTACTTTTGTGCTATACTCTTTTGCGCAATGCACTGCTATTCGGTGGATTTCTGCGCTCAACCGTGCTCTAATACCTTCTGCCTGTCTCTGGGGAGGCCAGCAATTGTTTTTGCGGCACGTGAGTGTCAGTTACGTTACGTTTGGTTATGTTACGTTTGGATAGGTAAGGATACGATAACTTGGACCTTTGCGCTATACACTCCTATTCGGTGGATTTATGCGATGTACTGTGCCCTATTGTTCCCTGCTTGGCTCTGGGGATGCCAGCAATAGCGGTCTCGGCACGTTGGGTATTGCTATGCTACGTTTGGTTGCGTTACGTTTGGTTACTTAGGATGGAATAGCCTTTACTTTTGTGCTATAAAGCGCTATTCGGTGGACTTCTGCGCACTACAGTGCTCATCTGTACTCTGCTTGGCTCGCGAGAGGCCAGCAGTAGTGGTCGCGGCACGTTATGTTTGGTTAGGCTGCGCTCGGTTAGACTACCTTAGTTCGGACTAGGTTCGCATTGCTTTGACTTTTTTGCTTTACACTGCGGTTCGATAGATTTCTATGCTGTACACGCCACTAATATGATATGCTCGGCCGTGGGGAGGACAGAAATTATGTTGGCGTCACGTTAGAGTGAGTTAGGTTACGTTTGGCTATGTTACGTTTGGTCCGGTTAGGAGAAGATAGCTTCGACTTCCGTGCTATACACTGCTTCTCGGTAGATTTCAGCGCTTCCCATTGCCTTATTATAATATGCTTGGCTATGGCGGGTCCGGTAATAGTGGGCTCGGACGTTACGTTGGGTTATGCTACGTTTGGTTACGTTACGTTTTGTCATATTACGGTAGAATAGCTGCGACTTTTGTGCCATACACTGCTATTGGGTTGCCGTCTGTGCCTTACTGTGCTCTAATATCCTCTGCTTAGACCTGTGGATGCCAGCAATAGCGGTCTCGACACGATAGGTTGAGTTAGGCTACGTTTGTGTAGTTTAGGTTTGGCCTCGCTAGGATAAGGTAGCTTCGAATTTTGCGCTACAAACTGCATTTCGTTGGAGTTGAGCGCCCTATTGTGCTCTACTATAACCTGCTCGAATATGGGGATGCCAGCAATAGTGGTCGCCGCTCGCAACTTTCAGTTATGTTACGTTTTTTTATGTTGGGAAATGATGCCTTTATATTTGCGCTATAATCTGCGATTCAGTGGATTCCGGCGCTCTACTGTGCCCTACTACACTCTGCTCTATAATGGGGTTGTTTTGCTTGGCACTGGGGAGGCCAGCATTATTGTCCTGGACACGCTAGCATTACTTCCGTTACGTTCGGCTAGGTTACGATAGGCTAGGTTAGGCTGGGGTAGCTTGGATTTGTGCTGTACACTGCTATTGTATGGAATTCTGCGCCCTACACTTCTGCAACATGATCTACTTTGCTCTGGGGAGGGCAGCAGTACACGTATCGACACGTTCGGTTGGGTTAGGTTACGTTCGGATAAGCTACGTTTGGTTCGGTTAGGAGAGGATAGCTTTGACTTTAATGTTATGCACCACAACTCGGTGGATTTCTGCGTTCGACTGTGCTGTATCACGTGCCGCTTGGCCATGGAGAGGCCAGCAATAGCGGTGACGGCACTTTATGTTGACTCATGCTACGTTTTTCTAGTTCATGTTAGTACAGGTAAGGATTGCATATCTTTGACCTTTGTGCTATACACTGCAATTCGGCGGGTGTCTTCGCTCTGGTGTTCTCTAGTATAATCTGATTGCCTCTGGGGAGGGCTGCAATAGAGGTCTCAACACATTAAGTGGAACTTGTTTACGTTTGCATATGTTACGATTGGCTAGGATGGGATGGAATAGCTTTGACTTTTGAGTCATACACTGCTATTCCCGGCCCCTCTGCGTTATCTTGCGCTCTAGTATGTCCTGCTTGGCTATGGGGAGGCCACCAGCAGTGTCCTCGGATCACTGGCTTTATTTCGGTTGCGTTCAGTTTAGTGAAGTTCGGTTACGTTAGGAAGAAGTTGCGTTTACTCTTGTGCTATAGACTGCTAATCCATGGACTTCTGCACTCTGCCTTCCTTCAACATGTTCTGCCATCATGTGGAGCGAGCAGCCATAGACGTCTCGCCACGTTAGGTTGTGTTAGGTTACCATCGGTTACGTTACGTTTGGCTAGGTTAGGACAGGATTGCTTTGACTTTTGCGCAATGCACTGCTATTCGGTGGATTTCTGCGCTCAACCGTGCTCTAATACCTTCTGCCTGTCTCTGGGGAGGCCAGCAATTGTTTTTGCGGCACGTGAGTGTCAGTTACGTTACGTTTGGTTATGTTACGTTTGGATAGGTAAGGATACGATAACTTGGACCTTTGCGCTATACACTCCTATTCGGTGGATTTATGCGATGTACTGTGCCCTATTGTTCCCTGCTTGGCTCTGGGGATGCCAGCAATAGCGGTCTCGGCACGTTGGGTATTGCTATGCTACGTTTGGTTGCGTTACGTTTGGTTACTTAGGATGGAATAGCCTTTACTTTTGTGCTATAAAGCGCTATTCGGTGGACTTCTGCGCACTACAGTGCTCATCTGTACTCTGCTTGGCTCGCGAGAGGCCAGCAGTAGTGGTCGCGGCACGTTATGTTTGGTTAGGCTGCGCTCGGTTAGACTACCTTAGTTCGGACTAGGTTCGCATTGCTTTGACTTTTTTGCTTTACACTGCGGTTCGATAGATTTCTATGCTGTACACGCCACTAATATGATATGCTCGGCCGTGGGGAGGACAGAAATTATGTTGGCGTCACGTTAGAGTGAGTTAGGTTACGTTTGGCTATGTTACGTTTGGTCCGGTTAGGAGAAGATAGCTTCGACTTCCGTGCTATACACTGCTTCTCGGTAGATTTCAGCGCTTCCCATTGCCTTATTATAATATGCTTGGCTATGGCGGGTCCGGTAATAGTGGGCTCGGACGTTACGTTGGGTTATGCTACGTTTGGTTACGTTACGTTTTGTCATATTACGGTAGAATAGCTGCGACTTTTGTGCCATACACTGCTATTGGGTTGCCGTCTGTGCCTTACTGTGCTCTAATATCCTCTGCTTAGACCTGTGGATGCCAGCAATAGCGGTCTCGACACGATAGGTTGAGTTAGGCTACGTTTGTGTAGTTTAGGTTTGGCCTCGCTAGGATAAGGTAGCTTCGAATTTTGCGCTACAAACTGCATTTCGTTGGAGTTGAGCGCCCTATTGTGCTCTACTATAACCTGCTCGAATATGGGGATGCCAGCAATAGTGGTCGCCGCTCGCAACTTTCAGTTATGTTACGTTTTTTTATGTTGGGAAATGATGCCTTTATATTTGCGCTATAATCTGCGATTCAGTGGATTCCGGCGCTCTACTGTGCCCTACTACACTCTGCTCTATAATGGGGAAGTCGACAATAGTGGCCGCGTCTCGTAACTTTCAGTTATGTTACGATTTGTTAGGTTAGAAAAGGACGGCTTTAACATTTGTGCTTTAAACTGTTATTCCGTGGATTTCTGTGCTCAACTGTGCTCTAATATGTTCTGCTTTGCTCTATGGAGGTCAGCAACGGTGGTTTAGTAACGCTAGGTAGAGTGAGGTTCGTATCGTTGTTTTGGTTGGTTACGTTGGGATAGCATAAGTATGGCCTTGTGCTATACACTGCTATTCGGTGGATTTCTCCGCTCCTCATTGCTCATCTACACTATTCTCGACTCTGGGAAGATCAGCATTAGCAGTCGTAGCACGTTACATTGCATATGGCTGCGTTAGGTTGGGTTATGTTGGTTTGGGATAGTTTTGGATACTTAGACTTCTCTGCTGTTCACTGCAATTCTATGGGTTTCTGCGCCCTACTCTCCTCTAATATGTCCTGCTTGGCTCTGGTGAGGCCCATAATGGAGGTGGCGACACGTTAGGTTGAGTTTGGTTACGTTTGGTATTGTTACGATTGGTTAGGTTAGGTTAGGGTTCCTTCGCCTTTTGTGCCGCATACTGCTTTTCGTTGGATTTCTCCGTTCTACTGCGCTCTAATATGCTCTGCTTCACTCTGTGGAGGCCAGAAATAGGGGCCGCTGCATTTTGGGTTGAGTTAGTTCACGTTCGGTTAGTTTATGATAGCATGGTTGAGGTTCGGAAAGCTGCGACTCTTCTGCTAAACACTGCGATTCTATGGATCTCTGCGCCCTGCTCCCCTCTAATAAGTTCTGCTTGGCCCCGGGGAGGCCAGCAACGGTGGTCGCGGCAAGTTAGGTTTAGTTAGATTCCGTTTGGTTAGGTTAGGTTTGGTCAGGTTAGGATAGGGTTTCTTAGACTTTTGTGCTCTGCACTGCTATTCATTGGATTTCTACGCCCTACGCAGGTCAACAATACTCTGCGCGACTCTGGGGATGCCAGTAATTGTGGTCTCGTGCCGTTACGTTTGGTTAGGCTACGTTTGGCTACGTTACCTCAGCCTGCGTTAGGTTTGTACTAGTTTTACTTTAACGGTACGCACTGACATTCGGTGGGTTTCTACGCTCTACTATTTACCAAATTCTGCTTTGACTTGGGGAGCCCAGCATCAGTGGTCGTGGCTCGATATATTGATTTTCGCTACGTCCGTTTCGGATCTGTTTGCATGGGTTAGGCATTGGTAGCTTAGACTTTTCCGATATACACGGCGAATCTATGGATTTCTGCGTTCTACTATCCACCAATATAGCTTGCCTGGCCCTGGGGATGGCAGCAATCGTGGTCGCGGCAGGTTTTATTGTGTTGCGTCATGTTCGGACATACTACGATTGGCTATGTGAGGAGGCAACAGCTCAGAGTTTTACGCTATACACTGCTATTCGATGGATTCCAGCGCTCTAAAATGCTCTAGTACGTTCAGCCTGACAGTGGCAATACCAGCAATAATGGTCTCTGCACGTTATGACGAGTTATGTTACGTTCGGCTAGGTTAGGCTAGGATGAGTTTGGCTTGAATAGCTTTTACTTTTGTGCTATGCACTGCAATTCGGCGGAATTCTGCGCTTCACTGTGCTCTTATATGTTCTGCTTGGCTCTGGAGAGGCCAGCAATAGCGGTCTCGGCACGTTAGTCTGAGTTACATTACGTATGGTTATGTCACGTTTGGTTATGTTTGGACAGGATAGATTTGACTTTTGTGGTATACACCGCCATTCGGTGGATTTCTGCTCCATTCATTGCTCTAATATGCTCCGTTTCGTACTGGGGAGGCCAGCAAAACTGATCATGGCACTTCACGATGAGCTACGCTACGTTCGGTTAGGATAGGTTAGGGCAGGATATGTGAGGGTATCTTCCACTTGTGTGCTATACACTGCAAAGCGGCGGCTTTCTGCGGTCTGCTGTGCTCTAGTATATTCTGCTTTTCTCTGGGCACACCAGCAATAGTGGTCTCGGCACATTAGGTTAAGTTAGGTTGCGATTGTTTATATTATGTTTGTATAAGCTAGGATATGATATCCTTGGTTTTGCGCTACACACTTCTATACGGTTGACTTGTGCGATCCACATTGCTCTACTATTCTCTGTTCGAATCTCGGAATGGGAGAAGTAGTGGTCGTGGCAAGCTACGCTGTGTTTTGTTGCGTTAGGTTATGTTATGTTTGTTTGGGTTAGGTTCGTATATCTTTGACCCTTCCGCTGTACACTGCGGTTCAACGGATTCCTGCGCCCTAGTCTGATCTAACATGCTCTGCATGGCTCTCTGGTGGTCAGTTATAGTGGTGGCGGCACGTTAGGTTTAGCTAGGTTAAGTTTGGTTCTGTTACGGATGGTTAGGTTAGGACAGGTTACCTTTAACATTTGTGCTTCATACACCTTTTGGGTGGATTTCTCCTCTCCACTGTGCTCTAATGTGCTCTGCTTCACTCTGTGGAGGACAAAAATGGTGTCCGCGGCATGCTGGGATGAGATATGTAACGTTAGGCTAGTTTACGTTAGCATCGGTAAGGTTTGGATTGCTTGGATCTTCCTGCAATACACTGCGGTTGTATGGATTACAGTGGCCCACTCTCTTCTAGTTTGCGCTTCACCGCGTTACGGAGGCCAGAAATAGTGGTCACGGCACGTAGGCTTTAGTTACATTGCGTTCGGTTGTATTGCGATTGGATGGGTTAGGATAGGATAGATTCGACTATTGTGCTGAACACTGCTATTCGTTGAATTTCTACTCTCCACATTGCCCTACTTTGCTCTTTTCGCCTCGGTGGAGAACCGGAATAGTGGTCTCGGCACGTTAGTATGTGTAAGTTTACGTTCAGTTAGGTTATATTAGTTTGGTTTAGGATCGGATTGCTTTGACATACGTCGTATAAACTGTTGTTCGGTGGACTCCTGCGCCCTACCGTGCTCTAGTATGTTCTGCTTGGCTATGTGGAGGCCAGCAGTAGTCGTCTCGTCACATTAGGTTGAGATAGATAACGTTTGGTTATGCCACGTTTGGTCATGTTACGATAGGATAGCTTCGACTTTTATGCTATGCACCTATATTTGGTGGACTTCTGCTCCCTGCATTCCTTCAATATGCCCTGCTTGCTTTGACTTTTGTGCTATACACTGTTATACTGATGTCTTCTTCGCTCTTCTGTGCTTTAATGCGCTCTGCTATGCTCTGGTTCTGCCAGCAATTGTGGCCTCGGTGCGTTAGGTTGGGTTATGTTACGTTTGGTTTGGTCAGGATAGCTTTGACTTTTGTGGTATACACTGCTCTTCGGTCGATATATGCGCTCTGCATTGCTCTACCAGCCTCTTCTTGTCTCCGGAAGGCAAGCAATAGCGGGCGTGGCACATTTTGTTGTATTAGGTTACGTCTGGTAAGGTTAGGATAGGTTATGTTTGGTATGTGTTGCTTTGACTTTTGTGCTATACATTGCAACTCGGTCGATATCTGCGGTCTGCGTTGCTCTGCTAGCCTCTGCTTCCCTCTGGGGATGCCAGCAATAGTGGTCGCTGCATGTCTGGCTGAGTTAGTTTATAATTCTTTTTGTAAGGGCATGTTAATCTTTTCTAGCGTGTCTTTGACATTTCTGCTATACCCTGCTATTCGGTGGATGTTTGCGCCCTACTGTGCTTTAGTATATTCTGTTCGGCGACGGGCAGCCCAGCAATAGTGGTCACGGCCATTTACTTTGAGTTATGTTTCGTTTGGTTATGTCACGACTTGTCAGGATAGGAATGGATGGCTTCATCTTTTGTGTTGTACACTGCTATTCGGGGAATTTCAGCGCTCTACTGTGCTCTACTATACTACCCTCGACTCTCGGGAGGCTAGCAATAGCTGGCTCGGCTCGTTAGCATTCGGCAGTATACGTTCGGTTAGGTTAGAATTGGTCAGGTTAGGTTTGGATGCCTTTGGCTTTTGTGCTGTACAGTCCTATTTGGAGGTATTCTTTGCTATACTACGCTCTAGTATATTCTTCTCGTCTTTGTGGAGGCCAACAATACTGGTCTCGGCACGTCAGGCTAAGATATGCTACGTTTGATATTACTACGTTTGAAAATGTTAGGAGAGGGTAGAGGTGACTTGTGAGCTGCACACTGCTATTCGTTAGATTTCTACGCGCTACATAGCTCTAGTATGTTCTGATTGGCTATGGGGATGTCGGAAACGATGGTGTATGCACATTAGGATGAGTTATGTCACGTTTGGTTATGTTACGTTTGGTTGTGTCAGGCTAGGCTTGCTTAGAATTATGTGCTATACACTGCCATTCGGTGGACTTCTGCACTCTAATGCGCTCTGCTTGTCCATGGGGACGCCGTCAATGGTGGTCGCGGCATGTTAGGTTGCGTTACGTTACTCTGGGTTTGGATATGTTAGGATAAGTTTGGCTGGGGTTGCTTTGACGTTTGTGCTATACACTGTAATTCGGTCGATATCTGCGCTCTGTGTTGCTCCACTGTCATCCGCCTCTCTGGGGAGGTTAGCAATAGTGGTCTCGGCACGTTAGTTTCAGTCACGTTGCGTTCTGTTGCGTTAGGTTTGTCTAGGATTGGTCACGATTTCTTTTACTTTTCTGCTATGCATTTCCATTCTTCGGACTACTGTGCTCTACACTCCACTAATATGGCTTGTTTGGCGATGGGGAGTCCAGCAATAATGGGCTCGGCTCGTTAGGATTAGTTAGTTTACGCTTGGTTCGGTCAGGTTTAGTCAGGTTCGGTCGCGGTATCGTTGCCTTGTGTGCTATACACTGCTATATGACAGCTTCCTGCACTCTACTGTGCTTCAGTATATTCTGCTTGTCGCTTGGGAGACCAGCAACAGTGGTCAAGGCACGTTAGATTGTATTCGGTTACGTTTTGCTTGTCCAGGTTAGGTTAAGTCTGGTCATGATAGCTCTGACTTTTGTGGTATACACTGCAATTCGGTCGATATCTGCGCTCTGCATTGCTCTATTAACCCCTGCTGGCCTCCGGGATGGTCAAGAATAGTGGGCGCGGAACGTTTTGTTGTGTTATGGTTACGTTTGGTTTGAATGGGGTAGGTTATGTATGGTTAGGATGGCTTTCACACTTTTGCTGTACAATGCTATTCAGCGGATTTCTGCGATCTGCTGTGCTGTAGTGTATTCTGCTTGGCTATGGCGTGGCCAGAAATAGAGTTCTCGGCACGATAGGCAGAGATATGTTGCGTTCGGCTATGGTACGTTTGGCTAGATTAAAATAGGATAGCTCAGACTTTTGTGCTATACACTGCTGTTCATTGGATTCCTGCGCAGCACATAGACGTACTATGCTCAGCTAGACTCTCTGGAGGCTAGCAGTGGTGGTCGTGGCACGTTAGGTTTTCATATAATACGTTCGGTAGTTACAGGTTGCGTTGCGTTAGGTTACGGTAGCTTTGACTTTCGAGATATGAACTGTTATTAGGTGGAATTCTGCGCTCTGCTGCGCTCTACTATACTCTGCGTGTATGTGGGGAGCACAGTAATAGTGGCCGCTGCACGCTGCTTTGAGGTATGTTACGTTTGCTTATTTTGAGATTTGTTAGGTTAGGAAACAATGGCTTGAACTTTTGTGCTATACACTGCTACACGTTGTAGTTCTGCGCTCTACTGTGCTCTAATGTGTTCTGCTTTGCTCTAGGCAGGTCATCAATAGTGGCATAGGCACGTCAGGCTGTGCACTTTTACGCTTCGTTACGTCAGGTGAAGTCAGGTTTTGTCAGGATGGCATTGACATTTGTGCAATACACTGCTACTCGGTAGATACTTGCGATCTGCGTTGCTTTACCTGCATTCGATTGTCACTGGGAAGACTAGCAATAGTGGTCGTGGCACGTTTGGTTGAGTAACGTTGCGTGTAGTTATTTAAGGTTTTGTTAGGTTTGGATAGGATAGCTTTGACTTTTGTGCTATAAACTCCTGTTCCACCACTGTGCTCTAATATCCTCTGCTTGGCGCTGGGGAGGCCAGCAATTGTGGTCTCGGCATGACAGATTCTGTTATGCGGCGTTTGGTTGGGTTTGGTTTGAATATGTGAGGAGAGGATACCAATGTCCTTTGCCCTGCACACTGCTATTCGGTGGATTGCTGCGCTCTACTGTGATCTAATACTCCCTGCCTTGCTCTGGGAGTTCCAGTGATATTTGCGGCGTCGTATTAGGATGCGTTACGTTACGTTTGGTTAGAATAGGTTTGTTTGTGTTTGACTACGATATCTCTGACTTCCGTGTTATACACTGCCCTTCTGTGGACATCTGCGGTCTAATCTCCCCTAATATGCCCTGCTTGGCGATGGGGAGGTCAGCAATATTTGACTAGGCACGTCATGTCGGGCTTGGTTACGTTTGGTTACGTTAGGCAAGGACAGGTTAGGTTAGGATATCTTTTGCCTTTCTGCTTTAGACTGCTTTGAGGCAGATTTCTGCGATCTACTGTGCTCTGGTATATTCTGCTCGGCTCTGTGGATGTCAGCAATGGTGGTTTCGACACATTAGATTGAGTGAGGCTACTTTAGGTTATGTTGCGTTTGGTTACGTTAGGACAGAGTAGCTTCGGCTATTGTGCTATGCACTGCGATTCCATGGAATCATGCGCACTACTCTCCTCTAACACGTTATGTTTGACTCCGAGGAGGGCAGCAATAGTGGCCTCGACACGTTAGTTCGGGTTATGTTACGTTTGGTTAGGTTAAGCTATGGTAGCTATGCCGATTGTTCTGTACACTGCTGTTCGGTGGATTTCTGCGCTCTGCTGTGCAATAACGCGCTCTGCTGTGCAATAACGCGCTCTGCTTGGCTCTGGGGAGGCCAGCAATGGTGGCTTCGGCACGTTAGTTCGGGTTATGTTACGTTTGGCTAGGTTCGGTAGGGTTAAGTATGGTTAGATTGGCTATGACCTTTGTGCTATGCGCTGCTCATCGGTGGATTCATGCGCTCTACATTGCTATTCTGTACTCTGCTCGACCCTCTGGAGGCCAGCGACTGTGGTCTCGGCTTGCCAGGTTAAGTCCTGTTACGCTTCGCTTCGCTAGGTTAGATGAAGCTTGGTTAGGGTAGCTTTGACTTCTGTGCTATTTACTGCTATTCGGTCGATATCTACCACCTGAATTGCTCTACCAGCATCCGCCTGTCTCTGGGGCGGCCAGCAACAGCTGCCGTGGTACGTTTGTTTGAATCATGTTACGTTTGGTTATGTTACGTTAGTATATGTTTGGACACGGTTCCTGTGACTCTTGTGCTATACAATGCTATTCGCTGGACTTCTGTGCTCTACTTCGCTCTATCATATTCTGCTCGCCAAAGTGGACGCCAGCAGTAGTGGTCGCGGCACGTGTGCTTGGGTTATGTTACGTTAGGTTTGGTTAGGTTAGGTCAGGCTTGGTCAGCATATCTGTGATTCTAGCGCCATACAATGCAGTGCGTTCGATTTCTGCGCTCTACTGTGCTCTAATATGCTCCGCGTGGCGAAGAGGATGCCAGCAATCGTGGACAAGGCTCGTTAGGATTTAGTAGTCTACGTTTGGTTGAGCAGGAATAGGTACGGTTTCATTAGGATATCTTTCACTTTTGCGCTATAGAGTGCTATTTGGAAGCTTTCTGTGCTCTACTCTTTTCTAGTATATTCTGCTTGTCTCTGGGAAGGTCCGCAATAGTGGTCTCGGCAGGTTGGGTTAAGTTATTTTAAGTTTGCTTTTATTACGTGTGGATAGGTTAGGATGGGATAGAGTTGCCTTGTGTGCTATACACTGCTATTCGATGGATTTCCACCATCCATGTAGCTCCACAGTGCACTGTTAGACTCAGGGGAGGCCTGTAATCGTAGTCACGGCCCGATAGCTAGAGTTAGGCTACGTTTGGCATGGTCGCGTTTGTTTGGGTTAGGTGCGGATAGCTATGACATTCGCGGAGTACGGAGCTTTTCGGTGAATTTCCGCGCCCTGCAGTGCTACACTATATTCTGCTTGTCCCTGAGTGGTCCAGCAATAGTGGTCGTGGCACGGTGTGTTGGGTTATGTTTCGTGTGGTAAGGTTAAGTTGGTTTGGGCTATGCTTGGATAGCATTGACTTTTCTGCAATACACTGCGATTCCATGTATTTCTGCGCCCCAATCTCCTCTAGCATACCCTGCTTGTCCCTGCGTAGGTCAGCAATACTGGTCGCTGTATGTTAGGCTGAGTTAGATTACGTTTTGTTAGGTTATGTTTGGTTGGATTTGGTAAGGATACCTTTGACCTCTATGCTATACAATGCAATGCGGTGGGTTTGTGCGATCGGCTGCGCTCTAATATGCTCTGCTTGGCCCTGAGGAAGCCAGAAATGGTGGTCGTGGCACGTTAGGTTGTGTTAGGCCACGTTTTCTTAGGTTATGTTGGTTTGGGTTGGGTTTGCATATCTTTGACTTTCGTGGTATACACTGCTATTAGTAGCATTTCTGCGATCTACTGTGATCCGGTATGTTCCGCTTGGCACTGCGGTGGACAGTAATAGTGGTGTATGCACGTTAGGGTGCATTATGTTGCGCTAGGCTATTTTACGCTTGGTTATGTTAGGATAGGATTACCTAGACTTTCGCGCTGTACACTGCTTTTCGGTGGATTTCTGCGCTCTACATTTCTCTACTATACTCCCTCGACCCTGCTGTGGCCAGCAATAGTGGTCGCGACGCGATAGGTTGAGTTATATTACGTTTGATTGTGCTTGGCTGGGTTCGGTTTCGTTATGGTTGCTTTGACTTTTGTGTTATACACTGTTATTCGATGGATTTCTGCGCTCTACTGTGCTCCAATATGCTCTGCTTGGCTATCAGTATGACAGAAATAGCGTCCTCTGCTCGTTCGGTTAAGTGATGATACGTTTGACTATATTATGCTTGGATAGGTTAGGACAGGATAGCTCTGGCTTTCATGACATAGACTGTTATTCGGTGGATTCCTGCGCACTATTGTGCTCTACTGCACTCGGCCCACATGTGGGAAAGCCAGCAATAGTGGTTGCGGCACGTTATTTTGAGATACATTACGCTTGGCTTCGTTTCGATTTGTTAGGTTAGGAAAGGATGGCTTTAACTTTTGTGTTATACACTCTTAAACGGTGGATTTGTGCACTCCACTGTATTCTAGCATATTCGGTTTGGATCTGGGGATGTCAGCAACAATGGTCTAGGCACGCTGGTTTGAGCTATGTTAAGTTTGGTTTTGTTACGTTTGGTTAGGTTAGGCTAGGGTAGCTTTGACATTTGTGCTGTACACTGCCATTCGATGAATTTCCGAGCTCTACTGTGATTTTGTATGCTCTGCTAGGCTCTGTGGATACCAGCAATAACGGTCTCGGGACATTAGGTTGGATTAGGTTACGTTTGTTATTGTTAGGAAGGTACATCTTTGACTTTCGTGTTAGGCACGGCGATTCCATGGACGTCCGTGTTCTACTCTCCTCTAATCTGCTCCGGTTGGCGCTGAGGGGGCCAGCAATCGTACTGTTAGCACGTTGGGCGGGGTTATGTTGCGTTTGTTTAACTTAGGTTTGGTTTGGTTACGTTACGCTTGTCCAGGTTAGGATAGGACAGCATAGACTTTTGTGCTTTGCACAGCGATGCGCTTGAGTTCTGCGACCTGCTGTGCTCTAATATGTTCTGCTGGTCCCTGGGGAGGCCAGGAATGGTGGTCGTAGCACGTTATGTTGAGTTCCGCCACGTTAGGTTGAGTTACAGTAATTTGGGTTAGGTTTGGGTATCTTTGACTTTTCCGCTGCACACCACGATTCTGTGGATTTCTGAGCTCTACCCTGGTCTATTATTCTCTGCTTGGCTCTGTGAGGACGAGCAATGGTGGTGGCGGCACGTTAGGTTGTGTTCGATTACGATTGGTAACGTTACGATTCTTAAGTTTGGGACACGATGGGTATGACTTTTGTGCTGTGCACTGATATTCGGTGGATTTTTCGGATCTATTGTGCTCTAATATGCCCTGATTTCCACTGGGGAGGGCAGACATGGTGGCATCAGCACGTGAGGTTGAGTTAGGTTGCGTTTGGTTAGGTTATGGTATCATGGGTTAGATCTGCACAGCATTGACTTTTCTGCTATACATTGCTATTCTATTGACTTCTGCGCTCTATTCTCCTCCAATATGTTCTGATTGGCTATGGGGAGGCCAGAGATATTGGTCTAGGCGCGTTAGTTTGGGGAAGGTTACGTTTGGGTATGTTACGTTTGGTTAGGTTAGGATAGGATAACTTTCACTTTTGTGCTCTACACTGCTCTTGGGCGGATTCCTGCGCTCTACATTCCTCAACTACACCCAGAGCGACTCTCGGGATGCCAGCAGAAGCTGTCGCGGCACGTTCGGTTTTGTTAGGTTTCGTTTGGTTAAGTTTGGTTGCTTTGCGTTTGGAGGGGTAGCTACGTCATTTGTGCTACACACTTCTATTCTATGGACTGCTGTGCTACAGCGGTCTATCATATTATGCTTCACCCTGGAGAAGCCAGCAATTGTGATCTCGGCACGTTAGGTTTAGTAACTCTACGTTCGGATAGGCTGGTTATGTCTGATATGTTTAGGATGGCTTTGACTTTTGTGCTATACACTGCTCTTCGTTGGATTACTCCCCTCTTCAGTGATCTACTATGCTCTGTTCGCCTATGGCGGGGCATCAATGGTGGTAGTGGCACGACAGGTTGCGTTAAGCTACGTTTGGATAGGTTATGCTAGTTTAGGTTAGAATAGCGTTGCTTCGACATTCGTTGTATAAAATGATGTTCCGTGGACCTCTGCACTCTACTATGCTCTAGTAAGTTTCGCTCAGCCCTTGGGATGCCAGCAATAGTGGTCTCGGCAAATTAGGTTCAGATAGATATCGTTCGGTTATGCTACGTTTGGTTGGGTTAGGGTATGGCAGCCTTGACTTTTATGCTATACTCCGCTATTTCGTGGACTCATGCTCTCTACATTGCTCTAGTGTTTACTGCTCGGCTATGGGGGCTAGCAATTATGGTCGCGGCATGTAAGGTTGAGATAGGTTGCGTTTGATTAGGTAAGGTTGGGTTACGTTGGGTCCGGTTACAATAGATTTAACCTTCGCACAATCCACTGGTATCCGGTATATTTTTGCGCCCTACTGTGCTCTACTATATTCTGCTAGGCCATTGCGGGGCCAGCATTTGTGGGCGCGGCACGTTTTGTTGAGTTATGTCACGTTCGGCTAGGTAACGTTAGCTTGGGTTTGGTTCGGATAGCTTTAACTTTTCCGCTATACACTGCGACTATAAGGATTTGTGCGCTGCCCTCCTCTACTACGTTCTGCTCAACTCTGGGGAGGGCAGCAATAGCGTTCGCGGCACGTTAGGCAAAGAGATGTAACGTTCTGTTATGTCACGAATGGTTAATTTAGAATACGATGGCTTGACTTTTGTGCTATACGGCTGTCAAGTGAATTTCTGCGCTCCACTGTTCTCTAGTATGTTCCGCTTGTCTGTATAGAGACCAGCAATGGTGTCCTCGGCACGTTACGTTCAGTTCGGCTACGTTCGGCTATGCTACGTTTGGATAGGTTAGAAGAGGGTATCTTTGAATTTTGTGCTTCATACTGCTATTAGGTGGATTTCAACGCTCTGCAGTGCTCTAGTATGCTCTGATTGGATCTGGGGAGGCCTGCAATAGTGGTCTCGGCGCGTTAGGTTGAGGTATGATGCGTTTGGTTATACTACGTTTGGAGAGTGTAGGATAGGGTAGCTACGACTTTTGTGCTATGCACTGCTATTCGGCGGATTCCTACGCTCTTCGCTGCTCTATTATAATCTGCTCGACTCTGGTGAGGCCACTAATAGTTGCTTCCTCCCGTTATGTTGAGTCAGGTTACGTTCGGCTGCGTTATATTTGTTTAGGTTAGGATTGGACACATATAACTTCCTTGGTATACGCTGCTGTTCGGTAGATTTCTAAGCTCTACTCTACCCCAGTGTGCACAGCTTGGCATGCGGAAGCCAGTAATTATTAGTTATTATAGAGACGTTTGGTTTGTTTGTGTTGGCCCTGGTTAGGTCTGGATAGTTGTGACTTTTCTGCTAACAACAGCGATTCTAAGGATTTCTGCTATCTGCTCCCATCTATTATGCTCAGCTTGACTCTGCGAAGGCCAGGAACGCTGGTCGCGGCACGTTAGGTCGGGATTTGTTTCGTCTGGTTACGTTAGGTTCCTTTGGTTTATGTCAGGATAGCTTTGACATATGCGCTCAACACCGATATTCTATGGCGTATTGTGCTCTGCTGTGCTCTATCATATACCGCTTGTCTCTGGGGGAGCCGGCACTAGTGGTCGCGGCACGTTAGGTTTAGTTAGGTTGCGATCGTTTATATTACGTATGGATAGGTTCGGATATGATAGTTTTGACTTTTGCGCTATACACCGCTCTCCGGAGGATTCCTGCCCTCCACTGTGCTCTACTCTAATCTGCTAGAACCTGGGGATGCCAGCTATAGTGGTCGCGGCGCGTTACGTTGAGCTTGGTAAGGTTTCGTTAGATTATGCCATCATAGGTAAGGTTTGGATAACTATGACTCTCCTGCTGTACACTGCAATTCTATGGATTTCATCGTCCCACTCTCCTCTAAGGTGTTCTGCGTGGTCCAGGGGTGGACACCAGTTGTCGCCGCGGGACGTTAGTTTGAGTCAGATTACGCTAGGTTATGCTAGGTTTGGTTAGGTTAGGACGAGATAGCTTTGACTTTCGTGCTATACACTGCATTTCGGTGGATTTCCGCGTTCTGCTGCGCTCTAATGTTTCCTGCTCGACTCTGAGGTGGACAGAAGTATTGATCTCGGCACGCCAGGTTGAGTTATGTTAAGCTTTGCTTGGCTAGGTTAGGATAGGTTTGGTTAATATAACTTTGACTTTTGTGCTCTACACTGCTATTCGGCCGATATCTGTGCGCTGCATTGCTCTACTAGCACCTGCTTGAATCTTGGGACAACAGCAATAGCGGTCGTGGCACGCTTGGATGAGATAAGTTACGCTCGGTTATATTGGGTTAGGTAAAATTTGGCCAGGATGGCATTGACTTCAGTGCTATACACTGCTACTCGGTCGGCATCTGCGCTTTGCATTTCTGTACAAGCCTCTGCTTGTCTCTGGGAGTCCGGCAATTGTGGTCGTGGCACTTTCGGTTGATTTAGGTTACGTTTGGCTATGTTAGGTTAGGATACGTTTTGCTAGGATGGCTTTTACTTTTGTGTTATACACTGCTATTTGGTGGATTTCTGCTCTCCACTGTGATATAGTATATTCTACTTGGCTACGGGGTGGCCAACAGTATTGTTCTTGGCACGTCAGTCTGGTTTATGTTGCGTTTTGGTAGGTCACGTTTGAATTTGTTAGAATAGGGTAGCTTCGACTATTCTGTCATGCACTGCGATTCTACGGAGTTTTGCGCTCTACTCACATCTAATATGTTCTGCTTGGCTCGGTGGAGGGTAGCAATAGAGGTCTTGGTACGTTAGGGTGAGTAAGGTTACGTTTAGTTACGTTACGTTACGTTACGTTTCGTTACGTTAGGACAGGATAGCTCGGACTTTTGTGCAATACACTGGTATGCGTTGAACTCCTGCGCTATACTGTGCTCTAGTGTTATCCGCCTGGCTCTTGGGAGGCCAGCAATGGTGGCCACGGCACGCTAGGCTGAGTTAGGCTGCGTTTCGTTATGCTGCGGTTGGTTCGGTTAGGGGAGGATAGCTTTGACTTTTGCGGTGTTCACTGACATTTGGCGGATTTCTGCACTCTATCGTGCCCTACTATGTTCAGCTGGCTCCGCGAAGGACTGCAACGGTGATGTCGGCACATTACGTTGAGTTATACTACGTTTGATTAGGTTACGTTAGGTCAGGTTAGTTTTGGGTACCTTTGACTTTTGTGCTTTACACTGCAATGCGGCGGATTTCTGCGATCTGCTGCGCCCTGGTATTTTGTGGTTGGCTCCGGAGTGTTCAGCAATGGTGGTCTAGGCACTTTAGGTGGAGAGAAGTTACGTTCGATTATGCTACGTTTGGTTGTGCTAGGCTAGGACAGCTTTCACATTTGGGCTATACGCTGCCATACGGTGGATTTCTGCGCTCTACTGTGATAAAACATGCTCTACTTCGCTCTGGTGGGGCCAGAAAGTGTGGTCACGGCACGTTAGTTTGTGTTAAATTACGTTCGGTTACGTTAAATTTGGTTGGGTAAGGTTAGGATAGCTTTGACATTTTGTGCTCAGCACTGCTGTTCTATGGATTTCTGGGCTCTACTCTCATCTACTATACTATGCTCGACCCAGGGGAGGACAGTAATAGTGGTCTCGGCAATTTAGGTTGAGTAAGGCTACGTTTGGCTAGATTACATTAGTTTGGGTAAGGTGTGGATAGCTTTGACTTTCGTGGTATACATTGACACTCGGATGGTCTCTGACTGGTTTCGAACCACTACTACAGGACGCAACAGAACCAAGCAGGAGATATTAGAGTGCAGTAGGGCGCAGAAATTCACCGAATAGCATTGAAAGGCACAAAAGTCAAAGCTGTTCTGTCCTAACATAGCCAAACTTGTCATATGCATACGTAGCATAAGCAAACCTAACGCGCCGATATCACCATTGCTGGCCCCCCGGAGCCAAGCAGAAAATAGTAGAGTGCTGTAGAGCGCAGATATCAGTGTATAGCGGTGTATAGCACAGATGTATAAACTACCCTATCCTAACCTCAACAAACGTAACATAACCAAACGTGGCGTAGCTCAACTTAACGCGCCGAAACCGCTATTGCTGGCCTCCCCAGAGTCAAGCAGAATATACTAGATTGCAGCAGAGCGCAGGAATCCACCGCACTGCTGTGTACAGCGCAAAAGTCAAACATACATTGACAAAAACATACCATGCGTCACCTATCCAAACGTAGTGTATCTATACATAACACGACGAGAACAATATTGCTGGCACCTCCAGAGACAGGCAGAGCTCATTAGAGCACATTAGAGCGCAGATAACTACCGAATAGCAGTGAATAGCACAGAGATGAATGCAGCCAATAATAACCTAGCCAAACGTAACACACCCGAACGAAGCCTAACACAACCTAACATGACCAGACCACTACTGCTGGCCTCCACGTGGACCGTGTACATCCACGTGGAAGCAGGATGTACTAGAGCACGATAGAGGGCAGAAATCCACCGTATTGCAGTGTATAGCAAAATGGTCAAACATATCCTGACCCAACTTGACCCAACGTAACCTACACAAAAGTAGCGTAACAAAACATAACATGACGAGACCAGTATTGCTGGCCTATCCAGCGCAAAGTAGATCGTATCAGAGCACAATAGAGCGCAGAAATCCACCGAATAGCGGCGTATAGCAGGAAAGACAATGCAGCCTATCCTAACCTAACCAAGCGTATCATAAGCAAACGTAGCTATGCCCAACCTAACGTGCCGAGAGCGCCACTGCTGGCATACCCAGACCCAAGCAGGACATACTGGTGCACAGTAGAGCGCAGAAATCCACCGAATATGTGTGTATAGCAGAAAAGACAAAGTAGCCTATCCTAACCTAACCAAGCGTAGCATACGCAAACGTAGATAAACACAACCTATCGTGCCGAGACCACTACCGCTGGCATACCCAGAGCCAAGCAGAATATACTGGAGCTCCGTAGAAGGCAGGAGTCCACCTCAGGAGGAAGCCAGAATAGTAGTGTGCAGCACAAAAGTCAAAGCTATCCTATCCTAATATATCCAAACTTAACATAAACAAACGTGACATAACTTAAACTATCGGAACCCCAACCACTATTGCCAGCCTCCACAGAGTTGAGCAGAGCTTAGTAGAGGACACTAGGGCGCAGAAGCGCATAGAATCGCAGTGTATAGCACAAAAGTCATATCTACCCAGATCTAACCTAAGCTAACGTAATCTAACTAAGCGTAGCCTAACCCAACCTAACGTGCCACGGCTGCCATTGTTCGCCTCCAAAGAGTCATGCAGAGTGTAGTAGAGCAATGTAGAGCACAGGAGTCCTCCGTATTACAGCTTACAGCACAAAAGTCAATGAAATCGTAACCGAGCCTACCTAATCTAACCTATCGATACGTAACCTTACTCAGCCTAACGTGCTGGGATCACTATTACTGGACACTCCAGAGCCAAGCTGAGCATAATACAGCTGATACAGCAAAATGGAACGCTGATATCCGTGGAATATCAGTGGATAGCACAAAAGTCGAAGTAGCCTCTCCTATCCTAGCCAAACGCAACATATACGAAAGTAACATATCTTAACCAAACATGGCGATAGCACTACTGCTGGCCTCCACTGATGCAAGCAGAATGTACCGAGCACAGCAGCGCGCAGGAATCCACCGCATTGCAGTGAATAGCACAAAAGCCGTAGATATGGTAACCTGACCTGACATCACCTCATCCAACAAAATGTAGCAGAGTTCAAAATAACGTGCCGCGACCACTGCTCCTGGGCTCGCCAGAGCCAAGCAGAATGTAGTAGAGCACAGTAGATCACAGGAATAAACCGTATAACAGTGTACAGCACGAAAGCAGAAGCTTCACTAACTAAACGTAGCCTAACGTAACATAAACAAACGTAACATTACCCAACGTAACGTACCAGGATCACTACTGCACAACTCCCCTGAGTCGAGCATAGTATAATATAGCAGAGTAAAGCGCAGAAATCGCTCGCACAGCAGTGAATAGCACAAAACCCATAGATATCCTAACATAACCTAACATAATTTTACCTAACCGAACGCAGCATTACGCAATATGACCTGCCGAGACCACTGTTACTGGCCTCACCTGAGCCAACAGAATATACTGGAGCAATCTGGAGGGCTGAAATCGTCCGCATAGCAGTGTATAGCCAAAAAGTAAAAGATATCCTACCCAAACTTATCCTAACCTGACTTAACCAAGAGTAAGGTAACCCAAAGTAACGTGCCGCGACCTCTGTTGCTGGCGTCCCAAGAGACATGCAGAATGTAAAACAGAAATGTGGAGCGCAGAAACCCATACAATAGCAGTCGATAGCCAAAAGTCAAAGCTAATCTAACCCAACGCGGCCTAACCAAACTTTCCCAAACGTAATATAACTGAAACTAACATGTCGCGACCACTATTTCTGGCAACGCAAGAACCCAGCAGAAGATATTAGGGAGGAGCGCAGAGCAGAAGTCCATAGACTGGCAGTGTATAGCAGAAAAGCCGAAGCTATCCTCACCCTCCCGAACTAACCTAACTTAACGAAGCGCAACTTTACTCTTCCTAAATTTCCGATACCACAGTTGCTGGCCTCCACGTGCGAAGAAGTATTTGCTAGAGCATTGTAGAGCGCAGAAATCGAACGAATAGCAGCGTATGGCACAAAATCCAAAGCCAAACTTAGCAAACGTATCCTAACCCAACCATACCAAACGCTACATGACACAACCTAGCGTACCACGACCACTATTGGTGGCCTCCGCAGAAAAAAGCAGAACATGTTAGAGGAGTGCATATCACAGAAATACACAGATGAGCGGTGTATAGCGGAAAAACTCTATTACAACCAAGCCTAACCAAAAACCCATCCTAACCAAACGTAACATAACTCAACCTAAAGTGCCGAGACCACTATTGCTGGTCTACGCAGGGCCAAGCAGAATATAATAGAGGCGAGCGGAGCCCAAAAATACATATAATTCAAGTGATTAGCAGAAAAGACGAACATATCCGAACGTAACACTAGCAAACATAGCATGACCAAACATGTCTTAACTCATTCAAACATACGGCGAAGACTGTTACAGGACTCCCAGAGCCAACAAGAGGTTACTAGAGCAACGTGGAGCGAGGAGATCCGCCGAATATCAGTGTATTGCACAGAAGTCAAAACTACCCTAACCAAAACCAATCCTAACCTAACCAAGCCAATCGCAACGTAACTTATACTAACATGCGGAGACCATTATTTCCGGCCACCGCAGAGACAAGGAGAATATACTAGAGCACAGTAGAGTGCAGAAATCCACCGAAAAGCAGTGTAGAGCGCGGGAGCCAGAGCCATCGTTCCTAACCGCACCAAACGTAATGTAACCATACGGAACCCACATCAACATTACGTACCGAGGCCACTATTGATCGCCTCCACAGACTCATGCAGAACATGCTACAGCTGAATAGAGCGTAGAAACCGCAGAATAGCACTGTACAGCACAATAGCCAAAGCAATCCTATCATAACCTATTCAAACGTAACGTAATAGAATGTAACACAACACAACCTTTATTTGCGTAACCACTGTGGCTGCCCTCCCCAGAGAAAAGCAGAAAATATAAGAGGAGAGAAGAGCGCAGAGATCCATAGGATCGCAGTGTATAGCACAAGAGCCATAGCCATCCTATCCGAACCTAACCAAACATAACATAACCGAACGTAACCGAACCGAACCTAAAGTGCCGCTGACAATATTGCTGGCCTCCCCTGCGCCAAGCAGGGAACGCTAGAGGACAGCAGAGCGCAGGAATCCACAGCATTGCAATGTACATCCTAGCACAGCCTGGCCTAGAATAACCAAACCGAACGCAGCCTAACTCAAATTAACATGCTCTGTGGAGGCCGGCAGTACTAGTCACAACGCGTTATGTTGTGTTAGGCTACGTTCGGCTATACTACGTTTGGTCAGGATACGAGGGTGCAGCTACTACTTTGGAGCAATTTCCTGCTATTAGGTGGATTCCTGCGCCATACACAGCCCTAATATTTTCTGCTTGGCTCCGGGAAGGCCAGTAATATGGGCCTCGGCACGTTATGTTGGGTCGGATTACTTTCGGCTATTTTCTGTATACTTGGGATAGGTTTGCGTGCTTTGACATTTCTAATATACACTGTTATTCTATGGATTCCTGCCTTCTACTGTCCGCTAATGTGCTCTGCTTGGCCCTTGGGAGGCCAGCAATGGTGGTCGCGGCACGTTTGTTCAGCTATGTTACGTTCGTTTATGTTACGATTGGTTAGGTTAGGAGAGGACTGCCTTCACCTTAGTGCTATTGCCTCCTATAAGGTGGATGTCTGTGCCCTGCAGTGCTCTAATATTTGCAGCTTGCATCTGGGAAAACCACCGGTAGTGGCGTCGGCACGTTACGTTTGATCAGGTTACGTTCGGTTATGATTGGTTGGGCTATGTTTTGTTAGTGTAGCTTTAACTCTTGCGCTGTACATTGTTATTCGTTGGATTACTGTGCTCTACTGTGCTCTAGTATGTCCTGCTTGGCTCTGGGGAGGACAGGAATAGACTTCTGGGAACGTTAGGTTGAGTTATGCTACGTCTGGTTATGATCCGTTGGCTTGGTTTAGGTTTCGTGTAGCTTCGTCTTTTCTGGTATACACAGGGTTTCTGTGCATTTCTGCGTTATAGTCTCCACTAGTGTGTCCCGCTTGGCTCTGGGGAGGGCAACAATATCGGACTCGGCAAGTTAGGTAAGGTCAGGCAATATTTGGCCGTGTCCTGTTGGCTTGGGTTAGGCATGGATAACTTTTACTTCCCTGATATTCTCTGCGATTATTCGGATTTCTGCTATCTACTCTCCAATAGTGTGTTCCGCTTATCCCTGGGCAGGACAGAAATAGTGGTCGCGGCACGTTAGTTTCAGTTCGGTTACGTTCGGTCATGGTACGGTTGGTTATGTCAGGAGAGGATAGCTTTGATATCAGTGCCACAGTACGCTATTCGGCGTATTCCTGCTCCCTACAGTGCTTTAATGTTTTCAGCTTGGCTCTGGGAACACATTACGTTGAGTCACGTTACGTCCGGTTAGGTTGGTGCAGGATAAGTTTAGTCAGGATAGCTTAAACTTTTGTGCTGTACACGGCTATTCGGCGGATTTCGGAACTCCACTGTGCTATTGTATGTCCTGCTTGACTCGGCAGAGACCAGAAATAGGGGTTGCTGCACGTTAGGTTGAGATATGTTACGCTTTGTTACGTTACGATTGGTTATGTTAGGAGAGGATGTGCTGTATTCTGCTATTCGGTACATTTCTGCGCCCTGCAGTCCTCTAATATCTTCAGTTTGTCTCCGGCAAGGCCAGAGAGCGTGGCATCGGTACGTTATGATGAGTCAGGCTACGTCCTGTTAGGTTAGATTAGGCTAAGATTCGATAGGTCAGCTTTAACGTTTGTGCTGTACACTGCTATTCGGCGGATTTCTGCGGTCAAGTGTGCTCTAGTACGCCCTGCTTGGCACTGGGGCGGGCAGGAATGGCGGTCTCGGCACGTCAGGTTGAACGAGGCTATGTTTGTTTATGATCCGTTTGTTTCGGTTTGGTTTTGGTAGCTCTCACTTTTCCGATATACACTGCGATCCTACGGATTTCTGCATTCTTCTCACAACTATTGTGTTCAGCTTGGCGCTGTGGAGGCCAGCAGTAGCGGTTGCAGCACATCAGCTTGAATTCTGTTACGTTTGATTATGTTACGCTTGGTTAGGTTAGGAGTGGATAGGTTTGACTTTCGTGCTATAGTCTATTATTAAGTGGATTTCTGCGACCTACAGCGCTCTGATATTTCCATCCTGGCTCTGGAAAGGCCAGCAATAGTGGTCTCGGCATGTCATGTTTTGTCAGGCTACGTTCGGTTAGGTCGAGTTGGGCTCATTTTGGATAGGTCAGTTTTAACTTATGTGCAGTACACTGCTCTTCGGTGGGTGTCCGCGATCTACTGCGCTTTATATGTCGTGCTGGGCTCTGGAAATGGCAGCAATAGCTTCCTCGGCAAGTTATGTCGAGTTAGGTTACGCTACGTCATGTTTTGTTGGTTTGGGTATCTATAACTTTTCCGATATTCACTGCGATACTATGGATTTCTGCGTTCTACTCTCCGCTATCGTGTACTGCTTGGTTCTGGGGTGGCAAGCAATAGTGTTCGCGGCGCGTTAGGTTGAGATAGGTTACGTCTGCATATGTTACGATTGGTTAGGTTAGGAGAGGGTGTCTTCGACTTTATTGCTATAGTCTTCTATTAGCTGGATTTCGGCGACCTGCAGTGCTCTAATATTTTCAGCTTGGGTCTGGGAAGGACAGCAATAGTGGTCTCTGCACGATTCGATGAGTCACGTTACGTTCGGTTAGGTTGCGTTAGGCTAATTTTGGCTAGGTTAGCTTCAACTTTTCAGGTGTGCAATGCAGTTCGTCTGATTTCTGCGCTCTACTGTGCTCCAGTATCTCCAGCTTGGCACTGGGGTGGTAGCGACAGCGGTCGCGGCAGGTTAGGTTGTGTTCGTCTATGTTTGGATATGCTCTGTTGGGGTGGGTTAGGTTTGGGTATCTTTGAATTTCCAGATATACACAATGATTTTATGGATTTCTGCTTTCTACTCTCCACTAACGTGTTCTGCTTGGCTCTGGGGTAGACAGCAGTAGTTCTCGCGGCACGTTCATGTGAGTGAGATTACGTTTGGTTATGTTACGATTGGTAAGGTAGGAGAGGATATCTCCGACTGTAGTGTTATAGTCTGCATTTACTTGGACCTCTGAGCACTACAGTGATCTAATATTTTCAGTTTTTCTTTGGGAAACCCCGCAGTAGTTGTCGCGGCACTTTAGGTAGAGTTACGTTACGTTTGGTTATGTCACTGTTGGTTAGGTTACGATATGTAGTTTTTCCTTAGCGATATAGTATGTAGTTAAGTGGAATCCTGTGCCCTACACTGCTCTAACGCTTTAAGCTAGGCACTGGGAAGCCCAGAAATAGCCGTCTCTGCACGTTAGATCGAGACAGGTTACGTCGGGTTAGGTTTGTTTAGGATGAGTTTGGTTAGGGTAGCTTTAACTTTTGTGGTGTGGAATGCAGCACGGTTGACTCCTGCGCCCTACTGTGCTCTAGTATACCCTGCGTGGCTCTGGGGATAGTAGGAACAGCGGTGTCGGTAGGTTAGGTTGTGTTAGGCTATGTTTGCCTGTATTCTGTTGGATTGGGCTGGCCTTTGGTAGCTGCGACTCTTCTGATATACACTACGATACTACGGATGCCTGTGTTCTACCCTCCACTAATGTGTTCTGTTTGTCTCTGTCGAGGCCATCAATAGTGGTCGCGGCACTTCAGCTTGAACCAGGTTACGTTTGGTTATGTTACGATTGGTTAGGTTAGGAGAGGATAGGTTAGACTTTAGTGCCGTAGTCTGCTACTAGGTTGATTTCTGCGCCCCAAGGGGCTCTAATGTTTTCAGCTTGCCTCTGGGAACTCCAGCAATAATGGTCTCGGCACGTTATGTTGTGACAGGGTGCGTCCGGTTCAGTTCGGTCGGGTCCAGTTTGCGCAGTATAGCATTATCTTTTGTGCTGATCGCAGCTATTCGGTGGATTTCTGCACTCCACCGTGCTGTGGTGTGTCCTGCTTGGCTCTGGGAATGGCAGCAATTGCGGTCTCGGCACGTTAGGTTGAGTTAAGCTATGCTCGGTTATGTTCTGTTGGTGTGTATTAGGGATGGGTAGCTTTGACTATTCTGACATTCACTGCGATTATGTGGATTTCTGCGTCCTACTCGCCACGGACATGTCTGTTCGACTCTTGGGAGGCCAGTAACGGATGTCTCGGCGCGACAAGTTATGCTTTGCAACGTTTGGTTAGGGTACGCTAGCTTGTGTTACTTTTGGATTGCTTCGACTTTCGTGGCACAAGCAGGTTCTCGGAGGATTCCTGCGACCTACTCTTCCAAAGTATGTTCTGCTTGTCTCCGGTGGGGTCAGCAAGAGTGGTCTCGGCACGATAGGTTGTGTAATGCTGCGTTTGGTTACGTAACGTTCGGTAATGTCAGCATGGGGTATCTTTGACTATTGTGCTATACACTGCTATTCAGTGGATTCCTGCGCTCTACAGTGCTGCAATGCATTCTGCTTGGCTCTGGGGAGAACAGCAAAATTGACCTCGGCACGCTAGGTTGTGTTACGTTACGCTTGGATTGGATAGGTTAGGATAGGTTTGGCTAGTATAGACCTTCCTGTGGGCTACACACTGCAATTCGGTCGATATCTGTGCACTACATTGCTCTACTAGCCTCTGCTTGCATCTGGGTAGGCAAGCAATAGTGGTCGTGGCACGTTTGTTTGGGACAGGTTACGTTCGGTTGGGTTAGGTTTGGTTAAGTTAGGATACGGTGACTTTGACTTTTGTGCTATACACTGCTATTCGGTCGATACCTGTGAACTGCATTGCTCTACTCGCATCTGCCTGCACCTGGGCAGGCGAGCAATAGTACTTGTGGCACGTTCGGTTGAATTGGACTGAGTTTGCTTCTTCTAGGTTATTCAGGGTTAGGATGATGTGTCTAGGACCTTTGTGCTACGCACTGCAATTCGTTGGACTCCTGCGCCCTATTGCACTCTATTACGACAGCTTGTCTCCGGGGACGCCAGTAATTCGTGGTCGCGGCACGTTAGGTTGAGTTGTGTTACGTTCGGTTATGTCACGTGTGGTTACGCTAGGAAAGTGTATATTTATGTTTTGTGCCATACACAGATATTCGGGTGCCTCCTGCGCTCTACGGTGCACTAATATGTTCCGCTTGTCTCTGGGGAGACCAGCAATGATATTCGTGGCACGTTTGTCTTGGTTGTGTACCGTTCGCATTGGTTAGGTTTTTGGTCATTATGGCTTTGATTTTCGTGCTGTACACTGCTACACTGTGCATTCCTGCGCTCTATTGGGCTCTAGTATATTCTGCTTGGATTAGCGGAGGCCAGCAGTAGTGCCCTCGGCGCGTTAGTCTGAGTTACGTTGCGTACGGTTTCATTACGTTTGGTTATGTTAGGAGAGGGTACCATTGACTTTTGTGCTATACACTGCTCTTCGCTGGATTTCTGCGCTCTACATTGCTCGAATCTACTCAGCTCGTCTCTGGGGAGGTCAGCAATTGTGGTCGTGGCCCGATAGCTTGAGTTAGGTTACGTTTGGCAACGTTTGGTTGGGGCAGGTTTAGTTGGGGTGGCTTTGACTTTTGTGCTATGCACTGCTATTCGGTGGATATCTGCACTCTACTGTGCTCAGCTGTAATCTGTTCGACCTTGGGGATGCCAGCAATAGTGGTCGCGGTGCGATACGGTGAGCAGTTTCGTTTGCTATGTTATGCTTGTATACGTTAGGAGAGGATAGCATAGTCCTTTGGTCTATATACCGCTATTCGGTGGATTCCTACGCTCCGCACTGCTCTAATGCACTCTGTTCGACTCCGTGGAGGGCAGCAATAGTGGTCTCGGCGGGTTAGGGTGAGTCACGTTACGTTTGGATAGGTTGGGAAAGGATAACTTTGACCTATGTGCTATACACAGCTATCCGGTCGATTTCAGCGCACTACATTGCTCTGCTATGCTCTGCATGGCTCTGTGGAGACCAGCAAAAGTGGTTTCGGCACGTTATGTTCAGTTATGCTACGTTCGGTTGGGTTACGTTAGTTTGAGGTGGATACGGACAGCTTCGACTTACGTTGTATACACTGTTGTATGGTGGATTTCTGCGACCAACTGTACTCTAGTAAGTTCTGCATGGCCCTGACGAGACCAGCAGTAGTGGTCTCCGCGCGTTCGGCCGAGTAAGGACACGATTAGTTACGTTACGTTTGGATAGGTTAGAATAGGACAGCTTTGACATATGTGCCATACACTCCTCTTCGGTAGATTCGTGCACTTTACATTGCTTCACTATAATCTACCCGACTGTCGTGAGTGCGGCAATAGCGGCAGCAGCATGTTGTGTTCAGTTAGAATACGTATGGTTAGGTCCGGTTATGTTGCGTTGGGTTAGGATATCTTCGAAACTTGAGCTACACGCAGCCATCCTATGGACTCCTGCTATCTACTGTGCGCTGCCACACTCTGCTTGTGTCTTGGGACGCCAGGAATAGTGGTCGACGCAAGTTAGGTTGAGCGGCGTTTCGTTCGGTCATGCTAGGTATGGCTATATTAGTATGGGACAGATTTGATTTTTGTACTGTACACTGCTATTCGGCGGGATTCTGCGCTCTACTGTGCTCCACTGCGGCCTGCTTTGCACTGGGAAGGTCATCAATCGTGGTCTCGGCAAGTTAGGTTGAGATATGTAACGTTTGGTTAGGTTAGGTTAGGTTCGATTAGGTTTGGCTAGGTCGGCTGTCACTTTTGGGCTGTGCACTGCTATACTGTGTGTTTTTGCGCTCTACTGTGCTCTAATATGTTCTGCATGTCTCTGTGGAGGTCAGCCATACAGGTCTCGGTACGTTAGGTTGAGATATGTTACGTTTGTTTCTATTACGTTTGGACACGTTTGGAGAGGGTAGATTTGTCTTTTGGGCTATAGAGTTCTATGCGGTGGATTTCTACGCTCCGCGCTGCTCTACTGTACGCTGCAAGAACCAGTGGAGGTCAGTAATTGTCTCGGCACGTCAGGTTCAGTTAGTCTACGTTTGGTTAGGTTTCGTTTGCTTAGGTTATGACTGGATACCTTCGGCTTTCGCGGTGTACACTGTTATTCGGTGGACGTCCGGCTCTATTTTGCACTAATATGTTCTGCTTGGCCCTGGTGATCCAGCAATATTGGTGGTTGCACGTTACGGTGTGTTATGCTTCGTTTACATATCTTACGTTGGTTTGGGTTAGTTCCGCGTAGTTATGGCTTTACTGCTGTATACTGCGATTCTATGGATTTATGCGCTCTACGGCCCTATAATATGTTCCGCTTGTCGCGTGGTAGGTCAGCAATTGTGGTCTAGGTACGCTAGGATGGGTTTGGATACGATTGGCTTTGTCATGTTTGGACTGGTTGGGCTTGGACCGCTTAAACTTTTCTGCCATACAGTGCTATTCGTTGGATTTCTGCGCTCTGCTGAGATCTAATATGCTCTGCTTTGCTCCGGGGGTCGGAAATTGTTTCAGCGGCGCGTTAGTGTGGGTTAGGTTTAGTTTCTTTGGGTAAGAATGGTCTTGGCTTTGTTATAACGGCTTTCGCCTTTGTGCTATACCCTGCTATTCGGTGGATTTCTGCGCTCTACGGTGCTCTAGTACGTAATGCTTTGATTTGGGGAGGGCAGCAATAGCGGTCTCGCCACGATCGTTTGTGTTATGTTATGTTATGTCATGTTCTGTTTGTTAGGGTTAGGCTAGGCTTGCTGCGGCCTCTTCTGATATACACTGCGATTCTATGGATTTCTGCATTCTACTTACTGCTAATGTGTTCTGCTTGGCTCCGTGGAGGCCAGCAGTAGTGGTCGCGGCATGTTTGATTGAGTTATTTTTCGTTTGGACATGTTACGATTCGTTAGGTTAGAAGAGGGTAGTTTCGACTTTAGTGCTATAGCCTGCTATTAGGTGGAATCCTTCGCGCTACAATGCCCTAATATTTCGTGTCGGCTCCGCGAAGGTCAGCAGTAGTGGTCTCTGCAGCTAATGTTGGTTCAGGTTACGTCCAGTTAGGTTGGGTTAGGCTAAGTTTGGTTAAGATAGCATTAACTTTTGTGCTCCACACGGCTATACAGTGGATTTCTGCGGTCGATTGTGCTCTAGTATGCTCTGGTTTGTTCTGGGGGGGGGGGGAGCAATAGCAAATTCGGCACGTTAGCTTCTGTTAGGCTATGTTTGGCTATGTCCTGCTGGTTTGGGTTAGGCATGGGTGGCTTCGACTTTTCTGATATACACAGCGATTACACGGCTTTCTGCGCTCTACCTGCCTCTAACGAGTTCCGCTTGACTCTGGGAAGAGCAGCAATGGCGGTCTCGGCACGTCAGTTTGAGTTATGCTATGTTCGGGTATGTTCTGCTTGTTTGGGTTAGGCTTGGGTAGCTTCGACTTTTCTATTATTCACAGCGATTCTATGGATTTCTGCGTTCTAGTGTCCACTAATGCGTTCTCCTTGGCTCTGGCGTGGGCAGAAATAGTGGTCGCGGCATGTTGGGTTGAACTCCGTTAAGCTTGGTCATGTTACGATTGGCTACGTAAGGAGGGAATAGCTTTGTCTTTAGAGCCGCCGTCTGCTCTTAGGTGCACTACTGCGCCATACAGTGCTCTAATACTTTCAGCTTGGCTCCGCGAGTGCCGGCTATTGTAGCCTATCTATGCATCATTGTGTCTGGTTACGTTCGGCTAGGTAGGGCCAGGGTTAGCTTAGTCAGCATAGCTTCAACTTTTCTGCTGTACACTGCCTTTCGGTGGATGTGTGCACTCTTATATGCTCTGGTATGACCTGCTTGACTCTGGAAAGGCAGCAATGGCGGTCTCTGCACGTTAGATTGAGTTATGCTATGTTTGGTTATGTTCTGTTTGTATGCGTTATGCTTGGGTAGCTTTGAATTTTCTGATACACAGCGACTACATGGATTTCTGCGTTCTACTCTCCGCTGACGTGTTCCGCTTGATTCTGGGGAGGCCAGCAAAAGTGGTCGCAGTAAGTTAGGTCGTGGTCGGTTACTTTTCGTTCTGTTACTGTTGGTTAGATTAGGAGATGATGGCTTTGAATTTAGTGCCATGGTCTGCTATTAGTTGCATTTCTGCTCTCTACAGTGCTATAATACGTTCAGCTGGGCTATGGGAAGGCCAGCAATGGAGGCCTCGTCACGCTACTATGATGCAGGCTGTGTTCGGCTATGATGGGTTAGGGAACGTTTGATAGGATACCTTTGACTTTTGTTCTGCACACTGATATCCACTGGATATTGGCGCTCTACTTCGCACAAACATGCCCTCCTTTTCTCTGGGGAGGCCAACAATAGTGGTCTCGGCACGTTATGTTGAGTGGGGTTACGTTCGATTAGATTGTGTTAGGCAATGTTTGGTCAGGGTGGCTTTAACTTTTGCGCCGTACGCTGCTATTCGGTGGACTTCCGCCCTCTAATGTGCAGTAGTATGTCCTGCTTGGCTCTGGGGAGTGCAGCAATAGCGGTGTCGTCTCGATAGGTTGGGATAGACTATGTTTGGTCATGCCCTGTTGGTTTGGGTTAGGCTTGCGTTGCTTCGACTTGTCCGATATACATAGCGATTTCATGGATTTCTGCCTTCTACTGTCCCCTGACGTGTTCCGCTTCACTCTGCGGAGGCCAGCAGTAGCGTTCACTGCACGGTTGGTTGAGTTGGGTTACGTTCGGTTATGATATGGTTAATTAGGTTAATAGAGATTGGCTTTTACGTCAGTGCTACATTCTGCTGTTGGATGAATTTCTGCACCCTACAGTGCTTCAATGTCTTCAGCTCGGCTGTCTGATGGGCAGCAATATTGGTCCCGGCACATTGTGTTGTATCAGGATACGATCAGTCAGGTTGGTTAAGGCTAAGCTTGGCCGCGACAGCTTTAACTTTTGTGCTGTGCACTGCTTTTCGGAAGGTATCTGCGCTCCACTGTGCTCTAGTATATCCTGCTTGGCTGCGAAGAGGGCAGCAATATCTGTCTCGGCACGTCTTATTTAGTTATCCTACATTTGGTTATGTTCCGTTGGCTTGGATTAGGTTTTGGTAGCTTAGACTTTTCTGATGTTCACTGCGATTATATGGATTTCTCCGTTCTACTGCCCACTAACTTGTTCTGCTTGTCTATGGGGTGGCCAGCAGTGGCGTTTGCGGCACGTTAGGTTGAAACAGGTTACGCTTTGTTATGTTACGATTGGTTAGGTTAGGAGGGGTAGCTATGACCGTAGTGCTATAGTCTGCTGTTAGGTGGACTTCTGCGCCCTGCAGTGCACATATATTATCCGCATAGCTCTGGGAAGGCCACCAATAGTGGCCTCTGCCCGTTATGGTGATTCAGGTTACGTTCGGTTACGTTGGTTTAGGTTAAGTTTGCTTAGGATAGCTTTAACTTTTGTGTTGTACACTGGTATTGGACGGATTCCTGCACTCTACTGTGCTCCGGTTTGTCCTGCTTGGATCTGGAGAGGCCAGCAATAGTGGCTTCTGCGTGATACATTTTGTCCTGTTACGCTCGGTTAGTTTGGGACATGCAAAGTTTTGTCAGGACAAAACACTGTACACTGCTATTCGGCGGGCTTCCGCGTACTACTGCTTTCTAGTACGTCCAGCTTGGCTCTGGCTAGGGCAACAATAGCGTTCTCAGCACGTTAATCTATGTCAGTCTATATTTGGTTCTGTTCTGTTTGTTTGGGTTAAGCTTGGGTAGCTTTTACTTTTCTGATATACACCGCGATTATATGGTTTTCAACGGTCTACTCTCCATTAGTGTGCCCCGTATGCCTATGGGAAGGCCTGAAATCGTGGCCGCGGCAGGTTAGGTTGAGTTAGTTTACGTTTGGTTATGATACGGTTGGTTACGTTAGGAGAGAGTAGCTTTGTCTCTAGTGCCATAGTCTGTTACTGGGTGGGATCCTTCTCCCTACAGTGCTTCACTATTTTCAGCTTCGAGCTGGGAAGGCCAGCAATTGTGGTGTCGGCACATTATGTTGTGTCACGTTACTTTCGGTTCGGATGGCTTAGGACATCCTTGGTCAGGATAGCTTTATCTTTTTTGTTGTACACTCTTTTTCGGCGGATTTCCGCCCTCTACTGTGCTTTAGTATGTGCTGCTTGGATCTGGCGAGGGCAGAAATAGAGGTCTCAGCACGTTAGGTTGTGTCAGGCCATGATTGGCTATGTCCCGTTGGTTTGGGTTAGGCTTGTGTAGCATTGATTTTTCTGGTATACACTGCGATTATATGGATTTCTGCGATCTACTTTCCACTTATGTGTTCCACTTAGCTCTGGTTCGGCCGGCAGTGGTGGTCGCGGCACGGTATGGTGCGTCAGGCTACGTTCCGCTAGGTTGGGTCATGATATGCTTGGTAAGGGTAGATTTAGCTTTTGTGCCGTACACTGCTACTGGGTGGACTCATGCGCTCTACTGCGCTCTGCTTTGTCCGGCTTGTTTCTGGGTAGGACAGTAAGTGTGGTCGCCGCACGTAATGACGTGTCACGTTATGTTCGGTTAGGTTGGGTCAGGTAATGCTTGGTATGCATAGCTTTGACTTTTCTGCTGTATACTGCTGTTCGGTGGACTTCTGACCTCTACTGTGCTCTAGTACGTCCTTCTTAGCACTAGGGACTGCAACGATAGCGGTCTCGGCACGTTATGTTGAGTCAGGTTATGTTTGGTTATGCTCCGTTGGTTTGGGTCAGGCATGGGTAGCGACGACTTTTAAAATTCTCACTGCGGTTATATGGATTTCTGCGTTCCACTCTCCAGTAACGTGTTCTGCTTGTCTCTGCGGGGGCCAGCAATAGTGGTCGCAGAATAATATGTTGAGTTGTGTTTCGTTTGGTTATGTTGTGGTTGGTTTTGTTAGGAGAGGATGGCTTTGACTTTAGTGCTATTGTCTGCTATTAGGTAGATTTCTGTTCCCTACAGTACTTTAATATTTTCAGTTAGGCTCTGGGAAGTCCAGAAGTAGCTGTCTCGACACGTTATGTCGTGTCAGGTTACGTTCGGTTAGGTTGAGATAGGCTATGTTTGGCCGGGATAGCTTAAACTTTGTGCTGTACACTGCTGTTCGTTGGATTTCTGAGCTCCGCTTCCCTCTAGAATGTCGAATTTGGCTCTGAGGAAGACAGTAATATTGGTCGCAGCACGTCATTGTAAATTAGCGTACGATCGGTTATGGTACCATTCTCTAAGTCAGGAGAGGGTAGCTATACCTCTAGTGCTATAGTCTGCTACTAGTTGGATTTGTGGACCCTACAGAGCTCTAATATATTCAGCTTGGCGCTGGCAAGGCCAGCAATGGTGGTGTAGGTACGCTCTGTTCTGTCACGTTACGTACGGTTAGGTTGGGTTATGCAATGTTTGGTTAGGGTAGCTTCAACTTATGTCCTGTGCGCTTCTATTCGGTGGATTTCTGCCATCTACAGTGCTCTAGTGTGTCCTGCTTGGCTCTGGAGTGGGTAGCAATATCGGTCCCGGCACGTTAGGATGAGTTAGGCTATGTTTGGCTGTGTTCAGATGGTTTGGGTTGGGCTTGGGAAGCACAGACCTTACTGATATACTCAGCGATTCTATGGATTTCTGTGTTCTGCTCTCCACTAATGTGTTCCGCTTGGCTGTGGGGTGACCTGCAATAGAGTTCGCGGAACGCTAGGTTTAGATAATTTACGATTTGTTATGTTCCGGTTGGCTACGTTAGGAGAGGATAGCTTCGTCTTTAGTGCCGCTTTCTGCAATCAGGTGTTTTCGTGCGCCCTGCAGTGCACTAACTTTTTCAGCTTGGCTCTGGCTAGGCCAGCAAGCGTTCCCTCGGCCCGATATTATAAGTCAGGCTACATTCGGTTTGGTAGGGCTAGGCTACGTTGGGTAACTGTAGCTCTAACTTTTGTGCTGTACACTGCTATTCGGTGGGTTTCTGCGCTCTACTGTGCTCTAGTATGTCCTGCATGGTACTGTCGAGGGCAGCAATAGCGGCCTCGGCACGTTAGGTTGTGTCGAGTTACGTTCGGTTTGGTTGAGTTATGCAATGTTTGGTCTGGGTAGATTTAACTTTTGCGCTGTACACTGCTATTCGGTGGATTTCTGCGCTCTACTGTGCTCGAGTATGTCCTGCTTGGCTCTGGGGTGCAACAATATCGGTCTCGGCAGGTTAGGTTGATTCAGGCAATGTTTGGTTATGTTCTGTTTGTTTGGGTTAAGCTTGGGTAGCTTTGACTTTTCTGATGTACACTGCGATTATTTGGATTTCTGCTTTCTACTGTGCACTAATGAGTTTCGCTTGGCTCTCGGGAGGCCAGCAATTGTGGTTGCAGCACGTCAGGTTGAGATAGGGTACGTTTGGTTATGTTACGCTTGGTCAGGTTAGGAGAGGGTAGCTTTGGCTTCAGTGCTACAGTCTGCTGTTAGGTAGATTTCTGCGCTCTGCATAGCACTAATGCTTTCAGCTTGGCTCTGGGAAGGCAAGCAATAGTCGCGTAGGGCGGTTAGGTTGAGTTAGGATATGTTCGGTTATGTTACCGTTGGCTAGGTTAGGAGAGGATACTTACGTGTTTTGTACTACGCACTGCTCTTCGGTGGATACTTGCGCACCGCTGTGATCTGATAGGTACAGCTTGGTTCTGGAAAAGACAGCATTTGTGGTATCTGCACGTTATGTTGAGTTATGCCACGTTCGGTTTGGTTTGGTTGGGTCAGGATAGGATAGGATATTGTTCACTATGTGCTTTACACTGCAACGCCGCGGATTCCTGTAATCCACTGTGCTCTAGTTTACCCTGCTTGGCTGTGTGGATGTCAGCAGCAGTGGTCGCGGCACGTTAGGTTGTGTTACGTTACGTTCGGCAATGTTAAGTTAGGTTAGTCTTGGTCAGGTTCTCTTTGACGTTTGTGCTACACACTGCTCTTCGTTGGATTTCTACACTCTACATTGCTCTACTGTACTCTGCTGAACACAGGGTGACCAGTAATATTGGTCTCGTCACGTTAGGTTTGTTTGGGCTACATTTGGCTGTGCTATGTTTGTTTGTGTTAGGCTAGGATAGCGTTGACTTTCGAGCTTTGCACTCTTATGCGCTGGATTCGTGCCCTATACTCTGCTCTACCCAAATCTGCCTGGCCCCGTGGCGGCCAGCAGTAGCGGTTGCGGCACGTTAGGTTGGGTTACATTACGTTTGGTTACGTTATGTTACGTAGAGTTTGGCTACGGTAGCTTTGACATTTGTGCTACACACTGCCATTCAATGGACTTCTGCGATTTTCTGTGCGCTATCACACTCAAACTTGTCACTGTGGGAGCCTGGAACAGTGCTCTCGGCACCTTAGTTTGAGTTATGTTACATTTCGTTACATTGGGTGTGGCGACGCTTGGTTAGGATGGCTTCGACTTTTGCGCTATACACTGCAATTCGGAAGATTTCTGCTTCCTACATTGCTCTGCTGTACTCTGCTTAGCTCATGTAATGCCAGCAATAGTGATCGTCGCACGTCAGGTTGGGCTTCGTAACGTCCGCTTGTTTTATATTTGGTTATTTTAGGATAGGACAACTCTGACTTTCGTGCTTTACACAGCAATTCTGTGGATTTCTGCGCTCAACTGCGATCTAATATACTTTGCTTTGATCTGGGAATGCCTGGAATGGTGGCCGTGGCGCATTAGTTTGAATTAGTCTACGTTTCGTTAGGTTAGGTTTGTTAGGGTTAGGTTAGCGTGTCTTTGATTTTCGTGCTATACACTGCCACTCTATGGTCCCCTGCGCTCCCCACTCTTCTAAAATGCTCTGCCTGGCGCGGGGAAGGCCGGCGCTAGAGGTCTTTGCTAGTTACGTTTTCCTGTTCTACGAATGGTTAGGTTGGTTAGGACAGGTAATGCTACGATATCTACGGCTTCTGTGCTATTCACTGCAGTGCGCTGCATTTCTGCGCTCTGCTGTGCTCTAGTACATTCTGATTCGCCCTTCCGAGTCCAGCAATGGTGTTCTCGGCTCGTTAGATTGCTTTATGTTCCGTTTGGTTAGGTTAGGTTGTGTCAAACTCGGTCAGGTTATCTGCGACTTTCGTGCAGTACACTGCTTTTCGCAGGATTTTTGCACTCGACTCTGTTCTGCTATATTCTGCTTGGCCCTGCGGTGGCCAGAAACAGCCGCTGCACTTTATGTTGAGTTAGGCTACGTTTGATTAGTTCATGTCAGGTTTCTGTTGGCTAGGATGGCACAGACTTTCGTGCAATACAATATCAAGCGGCGGGTTCCTACGATCTACTATGCTCTACTGAATTCTGCTTGCCTCTGCGGAGGGCGGCGGCAGAGGTCGCGGCACGCTCTGTTGGGTAACGCTGCTTTTGGTTAGGTTAGGTTAAGTCAGGTTGCTCCAGGATATCTTCCACTCTTGTGCTATTAACAGCAATGCGGAGGATTTTTGCGAACTGCTGTGCCCTAGTGCAGTCTACTTGTTCCCGTGGTGGTCAGCAATTGTTGTCTCGTCATGTTAGGTTGGGTTTGTATATGTTACGTTTGTCTATGTTAGGATTGGCTACTTTGACTTTTGTGCTTCACACTGCTATTCCTTGGGTTTTTGTGGTCTGCTGTGCTCTACTGCACTCTGCTTGGCTCTGTGGAGGCCAGGAGCAGTGGTCGCGGCACGTCATGTTGAGTTTTGCTGCATTCGGTTGGGTTACGTTATGTCGGGCTAGGAGAGGATATCTGCGGCTTCTGCGCTATTCACAGTAGTGCGCTGGATAGCTGCGCTCTACTGTGCTCTAGTACATACTGCTTTTCTCTGTCTATGTCAGCAATAGCGGCCTCGGCTGGTTAGGTTGGGTTAAGCCACGTTTGGTTTCGTTACGTCTGGTGAAGTTAGCACAGGATAGTGTAGACAACTGTGCTATACACTGTTATCCACCGAAACCTGCGCTCTACTGCGTTCTAATTTTCTCCACTTTTCTCTGGGGAGGCCAGCAATAGTGTTCTTGGCACGTTAGTTTGCGATTGGTTACGTTATGTTAGGTTTAGTTTGATTAGGACATCATTGAAATTCGTGCCATTCACAGTTATTAGGTGTATTTCTGTGATCTGCTGTGCTTTACCACATTCTGCTTGTCTCTGCGGAGGCCAGGGGCAGTGGTCGCGGCACGTAATGTAAAGTTCTTCTATGTTCGGTTATGTTAGGTTAGGCCAGGTATGGATATCATATCCACGGCCCTAGTGCTATTGACTGCAATCCGGCGGTTTCTGCGCTCTGCTGTGCTCTAGTGCATTCTGGTTGTCACTAGCGGTAACAGCGGTCATGCCATGTTAGGATGAGTTAGGCTTCGTTTCGTGTAGGTTAGGTTGCGATGGTTGGGTTAGGATACCTACGGCCTTTGTGCTATTCACCAAAATCAGGCGTATTTCTGCGTTCTACTGTGCCCTAGTACATTCTGCTTGTCTCTGTGGATGTCAGCAATAGTGGTCTAGGCTCGTTTGGTTGAGATATGCCTCGTTTGGTTATGTTACGTTTGGTGAGGTTTGGATATGGTAGTATAGACATTTGTGCAATATACTGCTATCCACCGATATTTGCCCCCTGCTGCGCACAAAGGTCTTCTGCTTGGCACTGGGCAGGCCAGCAACAGTGGTCTCGGCGCTTCATTTATTGATGTGCTACGCTTGCATGTGAGTAGCTTGATTACGTTAGGAGAGGGTAGCTTAACCTTCTGAGCCGTTGATTGCTATTCGGTGGATTTCTGCGCCATACTGCGCTCTAATATGTTCTGCTTGGCTGTGGGTTGGCCAGTGATAGTGGTCCCGCGACGTTTGGTTGTGTTATGTTACGTTAGGTTAGGGTAGGTTAGTAAGGCTTGGTTAGGATTTCTCTGGTTTCACGCTTTACACAGCTATACGGTGGATTACGGCGCACTACATTGCTGTACTATACTCTTCTTGAATCTACGTATGCGAGCAATAGTGGTCGTGGAACGTTACCCTCAATTGTGTTATGTTTGGATATGTTATGCTCGGAGAACTTTGGTTAGGATTGCTTCGACTTTCGTGCTAAAAACTGTTATTCGGTGGATTTCTGCGATCTACTCTGATCTACTATATTTTGATTGGCTCTGTGGGTGCCAGCAGCAGTGTTCGCGGCTCGGTATGTTGAGTTATGCTTCGTTTGGTTAGTTTAGGTTTTGCCAGGTCAGGGAGGGATGTCCCAGGCATTTGTGCTATACACTGCTATGCGGTGGATTTCTGCGGTCTACATTGCTTCACTATAACCTGCCGGACTCTGGGGAGGTCAGTGATGGTGGCCTCGGCACGTTAGTTTTTTTAAGTTTCTTATCGCTGGGAAATGTAGGGAAGGTTTGGTCAGGATAGCTTTGACTTTTGCGCTGTGCACTGCTGCACAGTAGATTCCGGAGCTCAGCATTTCCCGACTATACTCTGCTGGATCCTGGTGAGGCGAGAATTCGTGGTTGTGGCAAGTTAGTTTGAGTTGGGTTACGTTTTGTACTGAGAGGTTATGTTAAATTTGATTAGGATAACTCTGACCTTCGTGATGTACACCGTTATCCGTTGGATTCCTGTGATCAGCGGTGCTCTGCTATATTCTGCTGGCTCTGTGGATCCCAGCAGCTGTGGTCGCGGCACGTTATATTCACATACGCAACGGTTGGTGTGGTTAAGGAAGGTCAGGTTAGGTTAGGAGATATTCGACTTTTGTGCTTTTCGCTCCAATACGGTGGATTTCTGGGCGCTACTGCGCCTTAGAACATTCGGCTTGTCTCTGTGGAGGCCAGCAGCAATGTCCTCGTCCTGATAGGTTAAGTCAGGTTACGTTTGATTATGGTACACGTGGCTTTGTTAGGATGAGCTTCTTTGCCTTTTGTGCTCTACACTGCTTTTCGGTGGATTCCTCCGCTCTAATGTGTTCCAATCTGCTATGTCTTGCACTACGAGTGCCATCAATAGCGGTCGCGGCACGTAACGTTGTGTTAGACTACGTTCAGTTAGATTAGGTTAGGTCAGGCTAGGTAAGGATATCTTTGACTTTTGCGCTATACACTGTCATTCGGTGGATTTCTGCGCCCCAGTGTGCTCTAATACGCTCTGCTTGGCTCAACGAAGGACATGAATATCGGTCGCTACAGGTAATGATGTGTTATACTACGTTTGGTTAGGCTATGTTGTGCCAAGGTAGGTTAGGACATCTTAGACTTTTCTGCAAAACACTGCTATTCGCGGGAGTTCTGCGCTCCACAATAGTGGTCGTGGCAAGCTGTCCTCAATTAGTTTCCTCTTTGTTAGGTTAGGTTAGGCTGAGTTTAGATAGGATTGCTTTGACTTTCGTGCTATACACTGTTACTCGGTGTATTTCTGTGATCTACTCTGCTCTACTATATTCTGCTTGTCCCTGCGCACGCCAGCAATACTGGTCGCGGCATGTTATGTTGAGGTGGGCTTCGTTTGACTAGGTTATATTGGGCTACGTTTGGGTAGGGTTGCTTTGACTTTCGTGACATGCACTGTTATTCTATGGACTTTTGTGATCTACTGTGCTCCAGTACATCCAGCTCTGCTATGTGGAGGCCAGGAGCAACGGCCGTACACGTAATGCTGAGTTATGCTACGTTCGCTTAGGCTTTGGTAAAGTGGGTCTAGTTCGGATAGCTATTACTTTCGCCCTGCAGACTGCGATTCTATGGATTTCTACGCTCTACTCTCCTCTAATGTGTTCTGTTCGACTCTGGCGGGGCCAGCAATTGTGGTCGCTGTGCGTTACGTGTGGATATACTACGTTCGGTTTTGTTAAGGTTTTATATATTAGGATACGGTAGCTTTGACCATTGTACCATACACTGCTATTCGGTGGATTCCTGCGCTCTAGTGAGCTCTAATTTGATCTGCTTGGATCTGTGGTGGCCAGCAATACTGGTCGCGGCACGTTATGTTGAGCTGGACTACGTTTGGTTAGGTTATGTTAACATGGGGCAGACAAGGATAGCTATGACTTTCGTGCTATACACAGCTATATGCGCATTTCTGCATTCTACTGTGCTCTAGTATATCTTGCTTGGCTGTGGGAGTGCCAGCAAAAGTGGCCTCGGCACGTTAGGCCGGGTCTAGGTACGTTTACCCCTGTTAAGCTTGGTCAGGTTAGGAGTTAATGGCTTGGTATTTTGTGCCATACGCTGCTAGTCGGTGGCTTTCTGCGATCTACTGTGCCCTGATATGTTCTACTTGGCCTTGGTGTGGCCAGCAACAGTAATTCCGGCACGTTAGCTTGTGTTAGGTTACGTTTGGTTGGGTTAGGTGCGGAAGGCTTCGTTAGGACTTCATCGACTTTTGACCAACACGCTGCTATTCGGAAAATGCCCGCTCTTTACATTGCTCTACTATACTCCGCTCGACTCCGTCGAGGCGAGCAAAAGGTGACGTGGCACGTTAGTTCGGGTTAGGTTATGTATGGTTTGGTTAGGATGACATTTACTTGTGTGCTCTACACTGCATTTCCGTGAATTTCTGTGCTCTGCATTGCTCTACTGTATTCAGCACGACTCTGGGGATTCGAGCATTCGTGGTCGTGGCAAGTCAGCTTGTGCTAGGTTATCTTTGGTTATGTCAGGTTATGTGTAGTTTGGATCGGATAGCTTTGACTTCCGTGCTATACACTGTTATTCGGAGGATTTCTGTGATCTACTGTGCTCTACTATATTCTGCTTGGCTTTGGGGAGGCCAGGAGCGGCCTGAGTAGCTGCACGTCATGTTGAGCTATGCTACGTTCTTTTACGTTAGGTTCGTTCAGTTTATGTTTGGATATCTTCGACCCATGTACTATACACTGCTATTCGGTGGACATCAGCGCTCTACATGGCTCTACTGTACTCTGCTCGGCTCGGTGAAGGAAGCAAGAGCGGTCGTGGCACGTTATGATGAGATAGATTACGTTTGGTAAGGTTAGGTTATGCTGAGTTTGGTAATCAGAGCTGTGACTTTCGTGTTGTACACCGCTATTCGTTGGATTTCTGTGGTCTACTGTGCTCTACTACATTCTGCTAGGCTGTAAGGTGACCGGGGGCATTGTTCGCAGTGCGTTATATTCGGTTAGGCCACGTTGGGTTAGGTTAGGTTAGGTCAGGTTATGCTAGGACATCTATGGCTTTTGTATTCACTGCAATTCTGCGGATTTCTGCGCTCTACTGTGCTGTAGTATATTCCGTTAGTCTCTGTGCAGGCCAGCAATAGCGGTCCTATCGTGTCAGGCTGTGCTACGCTCCGTTTGGGTGCGTTACGTATGTCTAGGTTATGACAGGCTAATTTGACTTTTGTGCTGTACACTGCTATTCGGTGGATTATCTGCGATCCACTTTTCTCTAATACGATATGCTTGGCTCTGGAGTGGCAAGTGACAGTGGTCTCGCCACGATACCAGTGCTCAACATTAATCTACTATATTCTGCATGACTCTGGAAGGGCGAGCATTCGTGGTCGTGGCAAGTGAGCCTGAGATACGTTATGTTTGGTTATGTCAGGTTATGCTTAGTTTGGTCAGGATAGCTTAGCCTTTTGTGCTATACACAGCTATCCGCGGATTTCTGCTATCTACTGTGTTCTTCTATTTCCAGCTTATCTCTGGACGCGGCAGCATTAGTGTCCCCGGCACATTAGGCTGGGGTATGTCACGTATGGTTAGGTTAGATTTGGTTAAGCTCCGCCTGGTTATCTCCGACTTTCGTGCTGTATAAAGCAGTTCGGATGATTTCGGCGCTCGACTCTGCTCTTCTATATTCTGCTTGGCCCTGTGTAGACCGGCAATAGTGATCGCGGCCTGTTAGGTTTTGCTATGTAACGTTTGGTTATGTCAAGGTTGGATACATTAGGAAAGGATTGCATTGACTTTTGTGCTGTACACTGCTATTCGGGGAATTTCTGCGCTCTTGTGTGCACTAGTACGTTCTGCTTGGCTCTGGAGAAGCCAGCAATATTTGTCTCGTCAGGTAATGTTGAGTTACACTACGTTTGGCAGGCTCGGTTGGGATGTGTTAGATCAGGGTATGTTTGACTTTTGCACTGTGCACTGAAATGAGGAGAATTTCTGCGCTCAGCTGCGCTCAAGCATATCCTGCTTCGCCCTTGGCAGGCCAGCGATGGTCGCCTCAGCATGTTAGGCTGAGATATGGTACGTTCGACTGTGTTACGTTTGGTGAGGTTAGGATAGCGTGGTTTAGATTTTTGTGCTACACTCTGTCACCCACGGATTCCCGCGCTCTGCTGTGTTCTAATATTTTCCACTTCGATCTGGGGAGGCCAGCAATAGTAGTCTCGGCGCGTTAGGTCGTGTTATGTTACGTTTGGTTAGGTTAGGTTGGGCTATGCTCGGTAGGGTTAACTTAGACCTTCGTGATATACACTGCTATTCGTAGGATTCCTTCCCTCTACTGCGCTCAACTATATGCTGCTTAGCCCTGGGAATGCCAGCAATATTGGTCTCGGCAACTCAGTCTGCGTTAGGTTACGTTTGATAAGCATTGGCTTGTTTAAGTACGGTAAGGATAGCTTTGACTTTCGTGCTATAAAGTGTTGCTCATTGGGTATCTGCGCTCGACTGTGCTCTACTATATTCTGCTTGCCTCCCGGTATGCCAGAACAGCTGTCGCGGAAAATTGTGATGAGCTATGCTACGTTTGGTTAGGTTAGGTTTAGTCAGGTAAGGTTAAGATATCTTCCACTTTTGTGCTATACACTTACATTCGGTAGACTTATGCTCTGTACGTTACTCAACTATAATCTGCTCGACTCAAGGGAGGCCGGCAACAGCGGTAGCGGCACGCTCTGTTGAGTTACGCTGGGTTCGGTTAGGTCAGGTTAGGTCAGGTTAGGCCCGGCTGTCTTCGACTTTTATGCTATTTGCAGCAATGCGCTGGACTTCTGCGCCCTGCTGCGCTCTAGTACATTCAGCTTCACTCTGTGGAGGCCGGCAATTGTGGTCTCGCCTTTTTAGTTCGTGTTGGGCTACGTTTGGATTGATTAGGTACCTCAGGTTAGCTTAGAATGTCTTCCACTCCTGTGCCATGCTCTGCAATACGTTGGATCCCTGCGCTCTACAATGCTCCAGTATAATCTGGTTGGCTTTGCGGAGGCCAGAAGTAGTGGTTGCGGGAAGTTACGTTGAGAAGGGATACGTTCGTTTATGTTACGATTGGCTATGTTGGAACAGGTTATCTTTGACTTTTGTGCTATACACTGCAATGCGGCAGATTTTTGCGCTCTACTGCGCCCCAATATTTTCTACTCGTCTCTTGGGAGGACCGCGACAGTGGTTTCGACACGTTAGGTCGAGCTATGTTTCGTTTGGTTGGGTCACGTTCGGCTAAGTTCGGTCGTGTCATCTTTGCCTTTCGTGCTGTATACAGTTTTTCGGTGGATTTCTGCGCTCGACTGTGCTCTGCTATATTTTGCTTGGCCCTGAGAATCCCAGAAATGTTGTCCCTAGCACTAAGATTGTGTCAGGCTACCGTTGGTTGGGCTACGTTTACCTGGGTTAGGCTCGTGCAGCTATGACTATTGTGCTGTGCATTGTGACCATATGGATTACTGTGCTCTACTTTCCACCAATATCTTCGGCTCGACTCTGTGTAGGCCAGCAGTAGCTATCGCGGCACGTTATGTTGAGATATGCTACGCTTATTTATATTAGGTTATGCCTGGTTATGTTATTATAACTTCGACTTTTGTGCTGTACATAGCAATTGGGTGAATTTCTGCGCTATAAATTACTCTACAATAATCTGCTCGGCTCTGGGGTTGCGAGAGACAGATGTCGTGGCACGTTAGGTTGAGTTATGTTACTTTCGGTTATGACAGGTTAGGTTAAGTTCGGTTAGGATACCTATGTCTTTCGTGCTACACACTGTTATTGTGTGGATACCTGTGATCTACTGTGCTTTACTAAATTCTGCTTGGCTCTTGGGATGCCAGCAGCAGTGGTCACGGCACGTCATTATGGGTTATGCAACGTTTGGTTAGGTTAGGTTAGGCCGGGTTAGGTTAGGCCGGGTTAGGTTAGGGTATCCTCGACTTTTGCGCTATGCACTGATTTTCGGTGTATTTCTGCGCTCTACTTTGCTCTACTATACTCTGCTCGACTCTGGGGAGTCGAGCAATAACGTTTGCGGCACGTTAAGTGGAAATAGGTTGCGTTTGGCCATGTTAGGTTAGGTTATGTTTGACAAGAATAGCTACGTCTTTTGTGCTATACACTGTTACTCGGTTTATTTCTCAGGCACACTCTGCTCCACTGCATTCTGCTTGGCTACGTGGAGACCAGGTGCAGTGTTCGAGGCGCGTTATTTTGAGATATGCTGCGTCAGATTAGGCTTAGTTCGCCCTGGTTATGCTAGGATATCTACGGCTTTTGAGCCATTTACTAAGATGCGGTGGACTTCTGCGCTCTACTGTGCCCTAGTATATTCTGCTTGTATCTGTGGAGGCCAGCAGTAGTGGTCCCGTCAAACTAGTTGAATTTCAGTTACGTTTGGCTGTGTTAGGTTTGGTTAGGTTAGGATGGGCTACTTCGACTTTTGCGGTATACACGGCTATCCGTTGTATTTCCGCGCTCAACGTTGCTCTAATATACTCCGCTCGACACTGGGGAGGCGATCCGTGGTTGTCGTGGCACGTTAGCTTGAGTTGGCTTACGTTTGGTTTTATTAGGTTAGGTAAAGTTTGGTTAGGATAGCTTTGACTTTCGTAACAAACACTATTATGTGGTGGATTCCTGAGATCTACTGTGCTCTACTATATTCAGCTTGGCTTTGGTGAAGCCTGCAGCATTTGTAGCGGCAGGTAACGTTGAGCTGTGCTACGTTCCGTTATGTTGGGCTAGGCCAGGTTAGATTAGTGTATCTACGAATCTTGTGCTATTCACTGCAATGCGGTTGATTCACGGGCACTACTCTGCTCTACTACATACTGCTTTTCTCTGTGGGGGCAGCAATAGTGTTCTCCTCAAGTTAGGTTGGGCTAGCTTGCGTTTGGATATGTTACGTTTGGCTATGTTAGGATAGGCTACTGCGTCTTTTGTGATTTACACTGCAATACTGTACATCTCTGCGCTCTAATGTGCTCTACTATATTCTGCTTAGCCCTGTAAATGCCAGCAATATTGGTCTTGGCACGTTAGGTTTAGTTAGGTTACGTTTCGTTACGTTAGATGGGGTTAAGTTCGATAAGTGTAGCTGCGACTTCCGTGCTGTACACTGTTGTTCGGTGGCTTTCTGCGCACTACTGTGCTCTACTATACCATGCTCGACTCTGGGGAGGCCAGCAATGGTGGTTGCGGCACGTTGGGTTCAGTCACTTTACGTTAGGTTAAGATTGGTTAGGTTATGTTTGTTTAGGATATGTCCGGCTTTTGTGCTGTACAGTGCATCTTGGTGGCTTTCTGCGCCCTTCTGTGCTCTTATGTATTCTGCTTGTCTCTGGGGAAGACAGCAATAGATGTCGCCGCACGTTAGGTTGAGTTAGGCTACGTTAGGCTATGTTACGTTGGCCTGGGTCTAGTTTGGGTAGCTTTGGCTTACGTGGTATACACCGTCATTCTGCGGATTTCTGCGTTCCACTGTGCTCTACTATACTCTGCTCGTATCTGGAGAGGCCAGCAGTAGTAGTCGTGACGCGATAGGTTTTGTTATGCTACGTTTGCTAATATTACGATGGGTTAGGTTAGGAGATGTTTGCTTTCACTATTGTGCTATACACTGCTATTCGGTGGATTTCTCCGCTCTTCATTGCTCCATTATACTCCGCTCGAATCTGGGTAGTCCAGCAGTTGCGGCCGTTGCACTGTAGGTTTGATTATTCTACGTTTGGTTAGGTTAGGTAAGGCCTGGTTTGGTTAAGATCACTTTGAATTTTGTGCTATGCACTGCTATGCGGTGCGTTTCTTCGCTCTACTGTGCTCTAGTATGCTCCGCATGGCTCTGGAGAAGCCGGCAGTAGAGGTAGCGGCGTATTTGGTTCAGTTTGGTTACGTTTGGCAACGAAACGTTTGTTCTGGTTGGGAGAGGATAGCTATGTCCTTTGCGCTATACACTGCTATTCGCTGGATTTCAGCGAACTTCGTTGCTCTGCTGCACTCTACTCGACTATGGGGAGGCCAGCAACGGCGGTCGTGGCACGATAGGTTTTGTTAGGTAACGCTTGGCTGGGTTAGGTTAGGTTTGGTTTTGTTAGGATATCTATAACTTTTCTGCTATACGCGGCTATTCTGTGCATAACTGCGCTCTACGTAGCTGTATTGTATTCTGCTTGGCTCCGCGGTGGCCAGGTGTAGTGGTTTCGGTACATTAGGCTGAGTTACTTTGCGTATGGTTAAGTTACGTTTGGTTGTCATATGAGATGCTAGCTTTGACTCTTGTGCTATACACTGCATTTCGCTGGATTTATGAGCACTTCGTTGCTCTGCTACGCTCTACTCGACTCTGGCGATGCGTGCAATAGCGGTCGCGTCGCGTAAGGTTGGGATACATTACGTATGGTTAGGTTAGATTAGGTTAAGTTTGGTAAGGACGGCTCTGACTTTTGCGATTTGCACGTCTATTCGGTGGATTTCTGCGCTCCACATTGCTCTACTGTACTCTTCCCGACTCTGTGGAGGCAAGCAATAGTGGTATTGGCACGTTACATTCTGAACGGTTATGTTTTGCTAGGTTAGGTTTGCCTATGTTTGGTTAGGGTAGATCCGACTTTCGCGCTAAACACACTTTTTCGGTGCATTTCTGTGTTCTACTGTGCTCTACTGTATTCTGCTTGGCACTGGGGATGCCAGCAACAGTGTTCTCGGCACGTCACGTTCATTTATGCTACTTTCGGTTAGGTTAGGTTAGCTCACGTGAGGTTATGATATCTTCGACTTTTGTGCTGTTCACAGCAATGCGTTTGATTTCTGCGCACCAATGTGCTCTGGTACGTTCTGCCTGTCTCTGTGGAGGCCTGCAGCAGTAGCCTCCTCATGTTAGGTTGAGTTAGTTTCCGTTTGTTGTTATCGTTGGCTTGGTTAGGAGAGGTTACCTTGAATTTTGTGCCATACACTGCTATTGCCCGGATTTCTGCGCTCTAGTGAGCTCTAATATGCTCTGCTTGTCTCTACGGAGGCCAACAGTAGCGGCCGCCGCACGTTATGTTGAGATATGCTACGTTTAGTTAGAGGACGTTATGCCAGGTTTGGTAGGGCATCCTCGACTTTTGTGGCATACGCTGCCATTCTGCGGATTTCTGCGCTCAATATGGCTATACTATACTTTCCTCGACTCATGGGAGACTAGAAATAGTGGTTGCGGTACGTTACCTTGAGTTATGCTACGGTTGACTAAGTTAGGTTACGTTACGTTTGGTCAGGGAAGCTATGACTTTCGGTCTATACCCTGCTATTCGGTGGATTTCCGTGATCTTCTGTGCCCTACTACAATCTGCTTGGCTACTTTGGGGGGGGGGATGGCAGTGGCAGCGGCCGCGGCGCGTTACGTTGTGTTGTGCTCCGTTTCGTTGGGTTAGGTTAGGACAGGTTAGGTGAGGATAACTCCGACTTTTGTGCTATTCACTGAAATTCGGTGTATTTCTGCGCACAACTGCTTCCTAGTACACTCAGCTTGTCTCTATGGAGATCAGCAATGGGGGCCTCGTTCTGCTAGGTTGTGCTTGGTTACATTTGGCTATGATACGTTTGGCTATATTAGGAGGGGCTACCTTGGCCTTCGTGCTATACACTGCCATTCGGCGTGTTCCTGCGCCCTGATGTGCTCTAATATGCTCCGCTTGGCTACACAAATGCCATTAGTAGCTGTCGCGGCACGTTATGTTGAGCTATGCTTCGTTTGGTTAGGTTTGGCTAGGCCAGGTTATCCTAGGATATCTACGGCTTTTGTGCCGTTCACTGCAATGCGCTAGATTTCTGCGCTCTACTGTGCTCTAGTACATTCCGCTTGGCTCTAGTGAGGCAAGGAGCAGTGTTCGCGGCACGTCATGCTGAGTTTTGTTACGTTCGGTTAGGTTTGGTTAGGTTAGGTTAGGTTAGAATATCTGCGGCCGCTGTGCTATTCACTGCAATGCGGTGCATTTATGCGCTCTGCAGCGCTCTGCCGTGCTCAGCTGGACTCTGGGATGGCGAGCAATAGTGGTCGTGTCAAGTTGGGTAGGGTTATGTTAAGATTGGTTAGGTCATGTTAGGCTATATTTGACAAGGATTGCTTAGGCTTTCGTGTTATACACTGCTATTCGGAGGACTTCTGTGATTTACTGTGCTATACTACATTCTGCTTGTCTCTGTGGAGCTCAGCAATAATTTTCCTGTCATGTTAGGTTGTGTTAGGTTACGGTCGTATATGTTACGTTTTGCTCGGTTAGGATAGGCTACCTTGGCGTCTGTGCTATTTACAGCTGTTCGGCGGATATCTGCCCTCTAACGTGTCCTAATATGCTCTTCCTGGCTCTGGGGAGGCCGGAAGTACTGGTCTCGTCACTTCATGCACAGTTGCACTACGTTCGGGTTCCTTGGGTAAGGTCAGGTTGGGATAGAGTATGTCCGACTTTTGTGCTATACACTGCAAAACGGTGGATTTCTGCGCCCTGCTGTGCTCTAGTATATCCTACTTGGATTTGGGGAGGCCATAAGTGGAGGTCTCGGCACGTTAGATTGGGTTATGCTACGTTCGGATATGTTACGTCTGGTGTGGTTAGGATAGGATAGTCTAGACTTTGCACTATGCACTGTTTACCACGGATTTCTGCGCTCTACTGTGCTCCAGCATATTCTGCCTGACTTTTGGTATGCCGGCAGTAGTGTCCTCAGCAGGTTGGGTTGAGTTTATTTACGTTTGCTTATGTCACGTTTGGTTACGTAAGGATAGAATACCTTAGGATCTTGTGCCGTACACTGCTATTAGATGGATTTCTGCGCTCTACTGTGCTATGATATGTTCTGCTTTGTTCTGTGGCGGCCAGTAATGGTACTACTGGCACGTCAGTTAGAGATATGTTACGTTTCGTTTGGCTAGGTTAGGAAGGCTTGTTTAGAATTTCTTTGTCTTTTGAGCTACAATCTGCAATTCAGTGGATATCTGCCCTCTACATTGCTCTACTATACTCCGCTCGACTCTGGGCATGCGAGATACAGTGGCCGCGGCACGTCAGATTTTGTTAGGTTACGTTTGGTCAGATTAGGTTAGGATAAGTTTGGATAGTGTAGATTTGACCGTCGTACTATACACTCCTAGTCGGTGGATTTCTGTGATCTTCTGTGCCCTGCTACGTTCTGCTTGGCTCACGGGAGGCCAGGAAGTGTGGTCCCTGCAAGATATTTTGAGATATGCTACGTTCGGTTACGTTTGGTTGGGTCATGTTATCCTACGGCACCTCCGGCTTTTGTGCTATTCACTGCAGTGCGATGGATTTCTGAGCAACACTGTGCTCCGGTACAATCTCCTTGCCACTGTGGAGGCGAGCAATCGTAGTTTCGTCAATTCATGTTGAGCTATCTTACGTATGGACATATCACGTTTGGCTACGATAAGACAGGCCACTATGACTTTTGGGCTATTCATTGCTGTTCGGTGGTTTTCTGCGCCCTAATGTCCTCTAGTATGCTCTGCTTGGCTTCGAGGAGGCGAGAAATATTGGTTTCGTCACGTCATGCTTAGTTACACTACGATTGGGTAGGTTAGATACGGTCAGGTTAGGTCGGAGTGAGTTTGACCACTGTGCTGTACACTGCAATGGCGTGGATTTCTGCGGTTTACTGGGCTGTAGCATATTCTGCTTGGCTTTGGGAAGGCCAGCAATATTTGTGCCGTTACTTTTTGTTATGGTGTACTACGTTTGTGTAGGTTAGGTGGGGTAAGCTTGGGTTAGGTTTCAACGAGAGGTAATAGTCCCAGATTACCGAGCACTCGCTGCATTAAAATATCATACAGTCTATTATTACGAGAACGTTTGTCGCGTTTAAATCTCTGTTCTCTCAATCCCAGCTGAAAGCTGAGGCACAATAGGATATTTATCCTGCGCGGAAACCATTAACGAGCTTTCGTCAATAGAATTGCAAGCGCGGTTCGCTTCAGCTTCGAGCACTTTGCATACGGTACTATCGCGGTCAATTTTACGGAAATCGTATCTCTTTAATTCACTTTGGTCGTGGAAGGTCTCCAATGAGAACGCATCACGCATGTAACCCAGGGAAACCGTGAATCCCATCCGAACCAGCTAAAGAGCCGGCTCCGAGCAGCTGCTTAATTGAAAATCGTAAAAAAATCCGTCTATATCGAAGCCGATCTCGTGGATCGATTTTCTCTAACAACGGAAGAATAATCAACGAGAAAATCAGGGCGAAGAGGAGAAAAAATCCGTCGTTCCGTCGCGGCTGAAAGGATATCGAAAATGGGAACGAAATGGCACCTTTTCAGGCGCCTCCTTCCTACGATTTGCCCATTCGCGTGAAAAATCTCGATTTTTGCAATTTTGCGCACGACACGGCGCCAGCTTGCGAGGCAAATGCTGAATACGAAAGCAAAAGGCGATTAATGTCGCGCGACTTGACGCCTTTTCGCGGATTTTCCACGGTTAATCCGCCGTTTAAGGTTCCGTTTATCTTCCTTTCGCACGAAGTTGAACCTCTGCTCCATGGGCTCTCCGCGACTCTTAACTTTACTTTATCGAACATGCGAAGGATGTTTCAATTCAATTAAGGATGGAGTCGGAACGTGGGTTGAAAAAAGGGGTAATGAGAAAATCAAACCTGCTAATGCCTCGTCGCCTTTTTGTACTTCGTGATAGAAGGACCTCGTCGAGATTCGCGTAATTTATTGGGTATTTAAAAAGTGACCTATATTCGCCACGCGTTCTTTCATTCCAGAGAATGATCGAAGAAAATTGTGCAAATGTGGGGTAACGTTCCGTGAAACGAAATGAAATAGCTAGGAGTATGGTAATTAATTGCTGGAAAGTAATAGTGGTACGAGAATTCTGAGGACATCCATGGCAGAAAAATTATTGCTTATCTAAATCCGCGATGGAGTATGAAGTGAAGAATGAGGTACCTAATTCAGGAAATAAATTATTATTATTTACAAATATCCCTTAATTCATTTCTGTTAATTTCAATCTCTAGAAATTCACAGTTTCAGCCTATTTCTATTAGCATCTTTCCCAGCATCTATTAATCATTATAGTTATTCCCTTTAACTTATTTCTTACTATTCTTTTAATTCTCGTCAAAATATTATTCCATGCTGCAAATATTATTCGAACAAGTTTCTATTAACACGTATCCCCATGAAAATTGACAAAGTTGGGAAAGTTCAATCGGTATCGCTACCAATCTTTCCGAAAAGAAACCTGCTGGATATACCCCGCAACTGAGAACTCCAAATTCGCTTTGAACTTAAACGAATTTCTGCTTGCTTTTGGTCACTTTTAACGTTAATTGAGAATCTTTCCAACGACAATAAAAAGGACTCGTAACAAGAACGTGCAATGTTACACAAGCGACCGAACATCTCTTTCGGCTTCCTCCACGGGTATAGTAAATTAAATCACGAAGCTGCTGAAACAGGGAACTAAACAATTGAAGTAGACAGTGCAGCGAGTTGTCTCGGTATAAATGTTGAAACCGGCTAATGGTCGATAATGGTACCGCCTGCATGGCAGCATAGCAAAAATTATGCTGTCGACTGGCTGCTCGTGATCCGGAAAACAATCTCACGAGGGGAACGTGTCATTATACGTATAATAAACACGAAATCTGCTCTCGTTCCTCCGCTGTCTGTTGTGGAACAGTCTGCCGTTATATCCGAGAATTGCGCGAGGATAGAGACGATGGCAGACAAGAGTCAATACCTGCACGCCCTATACGTTCGCGCCTTCCGTATGTGCGCCAGGGTGGTGGATTCGGCCGACTAGGAGATGAGTCTCCAAGTAAGAGCTGGCCGTGCCCAGGAGACGATGGCGGAGAGGGTCCGCGTGCTGATGGCGGAGGTCGCCGGTCTGCGGAAGAATGACGTCTCCCAGCAGGCGGTTATAGCTGACTTGCGGGAGAACGATGCCTCCCAGCAGGCGGTGATCGCCTCCTCGCGCGCGGAGCTGGATCAGCAGCGGAGGCGTGTAATCGTCGACCCCGCGCCCGCTCGAAATGTGAGAGCGTCCGCGGGCGCCGGAGCAGCGACACCGGCGCCCGAGTTCGGTATGGACGCTGCCCTCGCGGCACTCAGTCTCCGAATAGACGAAAAGTTCGAGGAGCACGTGCGTACGCTCCCAGTGGCGGCCGGGTGGGATGCGCCTGCCCGAGAGCCGGAGCAAGCGAGCTCCAACGGCGGCCTGCGCGCGCGGCCTGTACTGGTGGCCTCAGCGGACTCTGTCGCGGGCGCTTCCCGTGGCGGGCCCGCTGACGCCCAGGCGAAGGACCCGGTCGCAGCCCCAGTCATAGCTGGGAAGGACGCAGAGGCCAGCTGGTCTCTCGTCATTGGTAGGCGCGAGAAGCGAGCGCAGCGGCAAGCGGCAGCTGCCCCGCAACTGCCCGCGAAGGTGCCCACGAGTGCGCCGAAGGGAGCCGTCGGTAAGACAGGGCGCCGCTCCTCGGGGATGAGCTACGCCCGCGCGCCTCCCGCGACCGCTGCGAAGACCGGAACGATGCACGGTCACGACAAGAACAACAGCGGCGATAAGCCGGGCCCCATTCTTAAGCGGCCGGCGTCGCGGGACGCCGTCGCGGTTTGTGTACCCAAGTGGTAGAGTCTCCCTTGCGCGGAGGCCATCTCCGCTGCAGGGGGAAAGATAAATCTCGCCGACCTCGGGATCGAGAATTTGCGCCACCGTCGGGCCACTTCCGGCGGTCTCCTGCTGGAGGTCGGCGGAACCGAGGGCGCACAGCGAGCCGCCGCTCTCGCCGAGCGAATGAGCGAAGTCTTGGAGGGATCCGGCGTGCGGGTTACGGTTCCCACAAAAAAGCGGAGCTGAGGGTGACAGGGCTCGACGACTCTGTCGCCCCCCGCGAGGTGGCCACTGCCCTGGCTAGGGTCGGTGATTGCACCGAGGCGGAAGTAAGACCGGAGTGATCCAGTCTTCCGCTTCGGGGATGGGCTCTGTATGGGCCCAGTGTCGCCTCGCGGCAGCGAGAAAGGCCGTCCATTGCGGGCGGATCCGCTTCGGATGGCCTACAGCCCGTGTCGTAGCCTTGGAGGCACGGCGCCTCCAGTGCAACCGTTGCCTTGCGTTCGGTCACACCAGGAACGGATGCTCTAGCGCGGTGGACCGCAGCGACACCTGTTTCTGGTGTGGCGCGGTGGGCCTCCGTGCCGGTGGGTGTAGTGCGACTGCACACATGTGCCCGGTTTGCGCCGGGCTCGGCCGCCCCTCCAACCACCGGCTGGGCAGCAAGGCGTGCTGCCCGCCAATGGCAAAATGCGCGGCTCGCCAGGCGCCTGCAGGCGCCGTGTCTGCCTCGGCGTCTGCGAGCGCCAATTCGAAAGCTGCGTCCGCGAATTCCGTCTCCGCGAACGCTACCGCGAAGGGCCCACCGACCGGCGGAGCGCCGGGCCCGCAGCCGGCCCAAAGGAAGGGGGGGCCAGGAGGAGGCCATGGACGCTGTCTAACTTTCACGTCATCCATACTGCTCCAGGCCAAACTGAACCACTCGCGGGCGTCGCAGGACCTGCTCCTGCAGACGCTCGTTGAGCTGGGTGTCGGGCAGGCAGATACCGCAGAGCCGTACCGTATCCTCGATCAAGACGCGTGGTTCGGAGATCGGGACAGCTCCGTGGCGATCATCGCCAGGGCACTACGGCGGGCACCCGCACCAACGCTGCTTCACAGCGGTGAGGGATGCGTGGCGGTCTCCTGGAACGACGTAGTCGTAGTGGGGTGCTACGTTTCCCCCAGCCGCGGCCTCTCGTCACGTGAGATGTTCCTGGACGAGCTCGGAGGTTTCCTTAGTGTACACATGGCTCATCCGGTTCTGGTCCTGGCGGACTTTAACCCCTACTTCATGGCGTGCGGTTCCCCGCGAACAGACGCTCGGGGAGAGGCCCTGCAAGATTGGGCCGCGGGGTTGGATCTCCGGTTGCTCTATCGGGGGGTTCCGTAAGCACGTGCGTTCGGTGGAACGGCACGTCCATCGTGGACTTGTCGTTCGCATCGCCGGCAGCTTTGCAGTGGGTCACCAGCAGGAGGGTGGCGGAGGAGGTGGAAACGCTCAGCGACCACATCCACATCACCATGATGCTTGCCGGCACTCCTCGCACCGGTCTGGAACCACCGTGCGGAAAGCACACCACCGCGCCGCGATGGGCGCTCGGGCGCCTCGACAGCGACCTCTTCGCCGCGGCCGTCCAGGTCGTCACCTGGGCGGATGGGGCCGTCGGGCGCGAAAACGACGAAGCGGGGTTTGGGGCGGAGCGGCGAAGGGCGGCGATGACGCACGCGTGCGACGTCGCCATGCCGCGAGTGAGGGTGCCACCTTCGCGGGGTGCAGTGCACTGGTTGTCTGCTGAAATCGCGCAGCTCCGGGAGCTCTGCGTGCTCGCCCGGCGCCAGAATTCTCGGGCGCGTCGTCCACGACGCGCAGTGCCCGCCGAGGAAATCGCGCGCCACTATCGCGGGTACCGGTCTGCGGTAGGCGATCTCCGGACGGAGATGCGCAGTGCCAAATCTCGGCAATGGGACGAAATCCTCTCGACGCTCGAACGCGATCCATGGGGATGCCCCTATATATTGGTATTGGGGAAGTTAAGGGCATTGGAGCCCCCCGTGACCAAGCGTATGGACCGTGAGCTCCTGCGGCTTGTGATCGACACCCTCTTCCCTGTGGTGGGCGGTGGATCGGGTGCAACCCGCTGCAGTGCGGTCGGAACTGGTCGGGTGCTCCGACGAGCTGGCGGTCTCGCGCGAGGAGTTGTGCCGTGCGGTGGTAAGGATGGGGGCGAGGAGCACCGTCCCCGGATCGGACGGCATCCCAGGCCGAGCCTTTTCAATGGCTCTGGAAGCGTGGGGTGACCGTCTGCGACGGCTGTTAGACCGCTGCCTCAGGACCGGTCGCTTCCCGGCATGTTGGAAGAGAGCGAGGGTCGTGCTGATCCCGAAACTAGGGAAGCCGCCGAACTCTCCGAAGGCATATCGGCCGATATGCCTGCTCGCCGAGGCGGGCAATATCTTCGAGGGCGTACTAGCTGCCCGCCTCCGAGAGCATTTATCGGACGTGGGTCCCGATCAGAGCGTCAGACAGTTCGGATTCTAGCATGGTCGGTCCACGATCGACGCGATCAAGCGCGTTCATACCCTGTCGGACGATGCCGTCGACCGTGGCGGAGTGGTGCTGGCGGTCGGTGTGGATATCGCCAACACCTTCAACACCCTGCCCTAGGCCGCCATCCGGTGTGCCCTGTTGTACAACGTGGTTGCCCAATACATGATGGCGGTGATCGGCGACAATTTGGCGGAGCGCTCGATCGAATATCCCGGACGATACTCGACCGTCGTGCGGGCGACGAACTGCGGGGTTCCACAGGGATCGGTACTCGGGCCGATCCTCTGGGACCTCGCGTACGACGCCGTGTTGCGCACTCCCCTCCCCGCGGCCTGAGCCGGACGTGTTACGCGGACGACACACTGCTGATGGCCGCCGGGTCGAGTTGGGAGGAGGCCACGCTGCGCTCGGAATGCGGCGTGGCCCTCGTCGCGAATAGCATCTAGCGGCTAGGGCTGCGTATCTCCCCCGAGAAGACCGAGGCAATGTGGTTCTGCCATCGGCACCGCGGGAAGCCGCCCAAGTCCCTGATGCGCGTGGGGAACGTCGAATTCGAGGTACGGGACCGGATGAAATACCTCGGTCTCCTCCTCGATAGCCACTGGAAATTCGACGAGCATTTTCTGGCGCTGGAACCACGCCTGGAAGGTATGGCGGGTGCGCTGTGTCGCCTGCTACCCTACCTGGGAGGGCCAGACGGGAGGGTGCGCCGTCTCTACACAGGAGTCGTTCGCTCAGTGACACTTTACGGGGCTCCGATCTGGGCGATCAGCCCGGTCGCCAGTCCGCGCATTCTGGCGATTCACCGGCGAGTCGCTCGCAGGGTGGTGATCAGGGTCGTGCGCGGTTACCGCACGATATCCCACGAGGCGGCGATGTTCCTGGCGGGTGTCCTGCCGTTCGAACTGCAAGCGGTGGGGAAGGCCCGTATCCACGGTCTCCAACACGCTGGCGGCGGCGGTGCTCCTGAAGAAGGGGTAGTTTCGTTGAGGCGAATGGTTCGACAGTCCTTGATGACCGCCCGGCGAGCTCGGCTGAGGAAGGCGAGTAGCCGGCGGCACCGGGAGATCGAGGCTGTGCTCCCCGTGTTGGATGCATGGGGGCGCAGCAGCAGCCGGCAGACATTCCGCCTGACACAAGTGCCAACTGGGCACGGGTGCTTCGGGGAGTACCTGTGTCGTATCGTGCAGGAACGTGAGACGCGGTGTCATCACTGCGGGGAAGGGCGGGACACGGCGCAGCACACGCTGGAGGAATGTCCGGAGTGGGCTCAACAGCGCCGGGTACTGTGTCGCGTGGTGTGTAGGGACCTTTCGCTCTCAGTCGTCGGGGCTCGGATGACGGAGGGCTTAGGTGCGTGGCGTTCGGAGGCCTCATTCTGCGAGGCGGTTATTCTACTCAAGGAGGCCGCTAAGAGAGTCCGCGAGCATAGCGCGTGCTCCTCGCACGTAGAGCGGCGGAGGCAGCAAGCGCGGCGCCGGAGGGCGGCGCGCGCATTGCCGGGTGTGTTAGCGCGTTACACCTCCGCCTTCGCGAGCGACCATGTACCTACGGCCGGGGAGACCGTCTCTCTCTCCCGTTGT
>NW_016909559.1:11038-19785 GCF_001483705.2 Eufriesea mexicana | reverse complement strand
TGTAGTGTTTCGTCAGGATATGGTAGACTTTTGCTCTGATTTACTCTGAGACGGCCAGTAATATCGGTCTCGTCACCTTATGTTGAGTTATGCTACATTTGGCTGTGTTACGCATGTTTATGTTATGCTAGGACAGAATTGACTTTTGTGATATACACACGTGCTCGGTGCATTCCTACGCTCTGCTGCGATCTAATGCTCTCTGCTTTGCTCAGGAGAAGCCAGTAATAGTGGCCGCGGCGTTTTCGGTTGGGTCAGGTTACGTTTTGTTACGTTAAGTTTAGGTATATTAATACTCGATAGCTTTGTCTTTTGTGCTATCCACTGCTACTCGGTGGATTTCAGCGCTCTACTGTACTATAATGAGTTCCGCTTGGCAATGTGGAGATCAGCGGCATTCATTTTGGCACGTTATGTCGAGAGAATTCCTGATTGGCTTGGCTAAGTTAGGACAGGTTTGGTAAAGATAGCATTGGCCTTTGCGTTGTACGCTGCCATTCGGTGGATTTCTGCCCGCTATATTGCCCTACTATACTCTGCTCTACTCTCGGGATGTCACCAATTGTGGTCTGGGTTCGTTAGTTTGAGCAATATTCCGTTTGGTCTCTCTTGGTTATGCCAGTTTAGGTTAGGGTCGCTTTGTTATATTAATACTCGATAGCTTTGTCTTTTGTGCTATCCACTGCTACTCGGTGGATTTCAGCGCTCTACTGTACTATAATGAGTTCCGCTTGGCAATGTGGAGATCAGCGGCATTCATTTTGGCACGTTATGTCGAGAGAATTCCTGATTGGCTTGGCTAAGTTAGGACAGGTTTGGTAAAGATAGCATTGGCCTTTGCGTTGTACGCTGCCATTCGGTGGATTTCTGCCCGCTATATTGCCCTACTATACTCTGCTCTACTCTCGGGATGTCACCAATTGTGGTCTGGGTTCGTTAGTTTGAGCAATATTCCGTTTGGTCTCTCTTGGTTATGCCAGTTTAGGTTAGGGTCGCTTTGACTTTTGTGCTTTACACTGAATTGCGATGGTCTCCTGCGACCTATTGTGCTGTAGTATGTTATGCTTGGCTCTGTAGAGGGCCGCAGTGGTGTTCCCGGCATTTCAGGTTTAGCTATCCCACGCTCGGCTTGGTTAGCGTAGGTCAGGATAGGTTGGCACATCTTTGACTCTTGCGCTATACACTGCTGTTCGGAAGACGTTTGCGTTTCACATTTCTCTGCTATACTCTGCTTGACCCCTGTGAGGCCAGCAGAAGTTGTTGTGCCACGTCAGGTTGAGATAGGTAACGTTTGGTTACGCCAGGACTGGTTAAGTTTGGTTAGGATAGCTTCGACTTTTGTGCTGATCATTGATATTCGGCGGATTTTCGCGCTGTACCGTTTTCAAATGGTTTCTGCTTGGCTCAGGGGATGCCAGCAATGGTGGCCTCGGCACGTTAAGTTGAGTTATGCTACATTAGGTTTGGTTAGGTTATATCAGGTAAGGTTAACATATCTTTGCCTTTTATGCTATACACTTCATGTCGGCGGGCTTCTGCGCTCCACTTTACTCTACTATTCTGTGCTTGAGTCTAGGGTGACCAGCAATCGTGGTCGCGGGCAGGCTAGGCCAAGTCAGGTTACTTTCGGTCTGGATAGGTTAGGCTAAGTTTTGTTTGGGAAGCTTTGACTTTCGTGCCGTACACCGTTTTTCGGCGGATTTTTGCGCTCTAATCAGCTCTACAATCTTGCGCTTGTGCCTGTGAAGGGCAGCAATAGTGGTCGCGGCACATTACGTTTTGTTAGCCCAAGTGTGAATAGGTTCCGTTGGTTTGGGTTGGGGTCGTGTAGCTTTGACTTCCTTGCCATGCTCTGCATTTTGTGGTCTTCTACTCTCTTCTAATATACTCTACCTGACTCTGTTTGAGCCAGCAAAATTGGTATCGGCGGGTTAGGTTGTGTTAGGTTACGTTCGAACTTGTTATGTTTGGTTACATTAGATTGGGGTAGCTTTGACTTTTGTGCTATACACTGCGGTTCTAAGCATTTCTGCGCTCCACTCTCCTCCAGTAAGTTCTGCTTGGCGCTAACGAGGACAGCAATACTGTTCTCGGCATGTTACGTTGTAGAAGGTTACGTTTGATTACTTTAAGTTTGGTTAGGTTAGTAGAGGATGGCTCAGACTTTTTTGCTATACACTGCTATACGCTGGTTTTCTGCGCCCTACTGTGCCCTAATATTTTCTGCTTGGCTCTGTGGAGGCCAGCAATTTTGGTTTCGACGCGTGAGGCTGAGTTGTGTTACGTTTGGTTAGATTAGGTTAAGTTAAGTTTTGTTGGGACAGCTCTAACTTTTATACTTCACGCTGACATTCGGTGGATCTCTGCTCTGTGCATTGCCCTACAAGCCTCTGCTTGGCTCTGGGGTGGCCCGTAATAGCGGTCGTGGCACGTTTGGATTGTTAGGTTGCGTTTGGTATGGTTACGTTAGTCTATGTTTGGATACGACTGCCCTGCTTTTCGAGCTGCATGCTGCTGCTCGGATGATCTCTGCGCTCTACTTGGCTCTAATGTGTTCTGCTTTGCCATGGGGATGCCAGGAACAGTGGTCTCGGCAAGTTACGTCGAGATTGGCTGCGTTCGGTGAGGTTAGTGTAGGACAGGTTGCTGCAGGATATCTTTGACTTTTGGGGTATACACTGCAATGCGGTTTATTTTTGCGCTCTACTGTGCTCTGCGATATCCTGCCTTGCTCCTTGGAGGCCGCCAACAGCGGTCTAGGTACTTTAGGTTGAGATACGGTACGTCTGGATATTTTAGGGTAGGTAATGTTTGGCAAGGATAGCTGTGACTTTTGCTCTGTACACAATAACTCGGTGGATTTCTACGCTCTAATTGGCTCTACTATATTCTGCTTGGTCCTGGGGATGCCAACAATGGCTGTCGCGGATTATCACGCTGAGTTAGCCAACAATAAGTCAGGTTACGTTAGTTTGGGTTAGGTCTGGACAGGGTTGGCGTTCTGATATTCACCGCGATTGTATGGATTGCTGCGCTCTAATCTCCCCTATTATATTCTGCTTGGCTGTGGGAAGGCCAGCAATAGTGGCCGCGGCATTATAGCTTGAGTTTGATTAAGGTTGGCTATGCTACGATTGGTTAGGTTAGGTCGGTATAGCTATGACTTTCGTGCAGCACACTGCCATTCCATGAACTTGTGCTCTATCTTACCCTTCTTGCCTCTGGGGACGTCAGGAATATATGTCGCGACACGTTAGGCTGTGCTACGCTTCGTTTGGTTATGTCAGGTTTTGTTTGGCTTGGTTGAGTTATCTTTGACTTTTGTGCAACGAACTGCTGTTCATTGTATTTCTGCTCTCTACTGTGATATAGTATACTTCGCTCGACTCTGGGGATGTCAGCAGTAGTGGTTTAAGCACGCTAGGTTGAGTTGGGTTACGCATGGTTATGTTACGTTTGGTTACGTTAATCCAGGATAGCTTTGACTTTTGTGCTACACACTACTATTCGGCGGATTTCTGTGCACTACTGTGATCAAGCATGCGCTGCTTTGCTCAGGGGAGGCCAGAAATTGTGACCGCTGCCGGCGTGGTTGTGTTATGTTGCGTTTGGCTAGGTTAGTATTTTCTGGGTTAGGGTTGGATGAACATGACTTCTTTGCTGTACACTGGAATGCGGTGCATTTCTGCGATCTACTGTGCTCTAATATTTTCTGCTTGGCTCTGGGGAAGCCAGTAATAGTGTTGTCGGCGCATTAGATAGAGATAGGTTCCGTCTCGTTATGTTATATTGGCATAGGTTTGGTTCGCATAGCTTCGACTTTTCTGCTGTGCACTGCGATTGTATGGGTTTCTGAACCCTGCCTCCCTCTAATATGCTCCGCTTGACCATGTGGAGGCCAGCAATATTGGCCGCAGCACGTTGGGTTTCGTTAGATATAGTTCGGCTAGGGTAGTTTAAGTGTGGTTAGGCTAGTATAGCTCTGACTATTGTGCTGGACACAGATATTCTATGGACTTCTTTGCTATACTGTGCTCTATCGCATTCCGCTTGTCTCCTGGCACGCCAGGAGTGGCTGCAGCTCCGTGTTTGGTTGAGTTAGGTTACGTTTTGTTATGTTACGTTTGCTTGGGTTAGGAGAGTGTAACTTTAGCACTTGCGCTGCAAGCTACTGTTAGGTGCATTTCTGCGCTCTACCCTGCTCTACTATGTTCTACTTGGCCCTGTGTAGGCCGGAAATAGAGGTCGCTGCATGTTACGATAAGTTAGTCTACGTTAGGTTGGGTTAGGGTAGGTCAGATTCTGCTTGGATGGGGAGGCCTGCATGTACGGACACCACCACCGAGCGGCGGCGGTGCTTCTGAAGAAGGGGCCGTTTAATCGGGGCGAATAGGCCGACAATCCGTGATGACGGCCTGACTAGCTCGGCTGAGAAAGCCGAGCAGCTGGCGGCACCGGACCATCGGGCTTTACTTCCCGTCCTGGATGCATGGGCGCGTAGCGGCAGCCGGGGCTATCCTAACCTAACCTACCCATACGTAACCTAGCTCAACCTAACGTGCTGCGACCAGCATTACAGACGTCTACAGCGTCAAGCATAGCATATCAGAGGTGTGTAGGGCGCAGAAATCCAAAGAATCGCAGTGAATAGCAGAAAAGTCGTAGCTATCTTACCTAAACCTAACCGAAGCCAACGTAACACAACTAAACGTATCCTACCTCAACATAATGTTCCGAGACCACTATTACTGGCACCGTCAGAGGCAAGCTGAACAAACCAGAGTACAGTGGTGTGCAGCAATCCATCAAATCGCTGCGTAGGGATCAGAAGTCAAGGTTACCCTATACCAACCTAACAAAATGTAGCACAACCAAGCGCAAGCTAATGTAGCCTATCGTACCTACACCACAATTACTGGCCCCTCCATCGCCAAGCGGAACATATTAGAGGAGAGAGGATCGCTGAAGCCCATAGAATGAAAGTGAATTGCAAAAAAGTCTATGCTATTCTTACCTGACCCAAATTAACCAAACATAGCCGAACGTAACCTAACTGAATCCAAAGTGCCGAAACCACCATTGCTGCCATCTGCAGAGTCGAGCAGAGGATATTAGAACACAGGAGAACGCAGGATTCCTTCGAATAGCAGTGTATAGCACAACAGTCAAAGCTATCCTCTTCAAACCTGACCAATCGTAGCATAACCAAGCGTAACGTAACACATCCCGTGGAGCCACGACTGTTATTGCTGGCCTTCCGGGATTCGAGCAGAGCACAGCAGAGCACAGAAATCCACCGAATGATAGTGTATACCGCGAAAGCCAGAGCAATCCATAGCTAATCCAAGCTAACATAATCTAACCAAACGTTGCCCAACTCAACGTAACGTGCCGATACCACTATTGCTGGCCCACCTGTAGCCAAGCTGAACATATTAGAGCTCAGCAGAGTGCAGTAGTCCGCCGAAGAGCAGTTTATAGCGCAAAAGGCGAATTTCGGCGCACCTACCCTAGCCAATCGCAGCGTAACTGAACGAACCTCACCACGGACCACCTCAGAGTCAAGCAGAGTATAGTGGAGCACAGTGGAGCGCAGAAATCCACCGAACAGCAGTGTGTAGCACAAAAGTCAAAGCTATGCTGTCCTTGCCGAACAAAACGTAACACATCCAAACACTACCTAACACAACCTAACGTGCCTAGACGACAATTGCTGACTTCCAGGGTGCCAGGCCGAATATACTAGAGCACAGTACAGCGCCGAAGTCAGCCGCGTTGCAGTGAATGTCATAAGAGTCAAAGATATTCTAACCATACCAGACCTAACCTAACCTATCAGAACGTAGCCTGTCAAAACGTAACATGCCGAGACCGCTATTGCTTCCCTTCCCAAATCCAAGCAGGGATCACTTGAGCGCAGTAGAGGGCAGAAATCCATCACATATCAGTGTACAGAACGAAAGTTAAAGCTATCCCAACCAAACCTATCCTAACCCAACCTAGCCGAACATAACCTGACTCAAAGTAACGTGCCGAGAACACAATTCCTGGCATCCCCACAGACAATCCGAAAGCATTAGAGCACTGTAGGGCGCAGAAATCCATCTAACAGCAGACTATAGCTCTAAGGTGAAAGCTAGCTCTCTTAACCTGGCCGGACGTAGCATAAAAAACCATAACATAACTCAACCTAACGTGCTGCGACCGCTACTGCAGGCCTTCCCAGAGCCAAGCCGAAGATATCAGAGGACTTCAGGGCGTAGAAATCCACCTAATATCAGACTATACGACTAACGTCAAAGCTATTCTCTCCTAACCAAACCAATCCTAACATAGCGAAGCCTAACATAACTAAGCCAATTTGCGGCGACCGCTATTACTGGCCTCCCCAGAGCCAATCAGGACATACTAGAGCACAGTAGAGAGCAGAAATCCAACGAAGGCTAGTGTACAGCGCAAAAGTTAGAGCTATCGTTATCAAACATGGCATGACCAAACCAAACTGTACGTAACCTGACACAACGTAACGTGCAGAGACCACCATTCCTGGCATTCCCAGAGCCAGGCTGAAAATATTAAAGCACTCTAGGGGACAGAAATCCACACAATAGCAGACTATAGCACTGAAGACGAAGCCATCCCCTCCTAACATCGCCAACCGTATAATCCACACAATAGCAGACTATAGCACTGAAGACGAAGCCATCCCCTCCTAACATAGCCAACCGTAACATAACCAAACGTAACATAGCTCAGACTAACGTCCGGAGACAGCTATTGTTGCCATCCCCAGAGGCAAGCTGGATTTACTAGAGCACAGCAGAGCGGAGAAATCCTCCAAACAGCAGTGAACAGCACAAAAGGTAAGGATGTCCACACAAAACTTAGCCTGACCATAACCTTCCGCGAGTAACCTGACAAAATTTAACGTGCAGAGGCCACTATTGCTGGACTTCCCAGAGCCGAGCTAAAGGCATGAGAACACTCCATGATGCAGGAATCCACCTAACAGCGGACCATAGCACTAAAGTCAGAGCTATCCTCAAAACAAAGCCAATCGTGACATAAACACAATTAACCTAACCCACCATAAAGTGCCGCGACCACTATTGCTCGCCACTACAGGAAGAAGCAGAATTCATTATTTAGAGAGTAGAACCCTGAAATCCATATAATCGCTATGTATATCAGGAAAGTCAAAGCTACTCAATCCCAACCCAAACCAACTGCTTATAACCAAACATAGCATAAATAATCCGAACGTGCGAGGGCCACTTTTGCTACCCTTAACAGAGCCAAGCTGAAAATATTAAAGCACTGTAGGTAGCAGAAATCCTCCTAATAGCAGGCTATAGCACCAAAGTCAAATGCATCCTTTCCTGACCTAGCTAACCGTTACACAACCATACGTAACCCAACTCAACCTAACGGGCTGAGACCACTGTTGCTAGCCTCCGCGGAGCCAAGCGGAAAACATTGGTAGAGAGTAGGACGCAGAAATCGATAGAATCACAGTGCATAACTCAAAAGTCAGAGTTACCCAAACATAAACCAACCCAACACAACACAACCGAACATTGTTTAACTCAACCTAACGTTCCGAGACCGCCATTGCTTCCCTTGCCAGAGTCAGGCAGGGCATACTAGGGCACAGTGGAGTTCGGAAATCCACCGAATATACGTGTAGAGCAAAAAAGTTAAAGCTGTCCTGACAAAATATAGCCAAATCCAACATAAGCGAACGCAGCCTGACGCAACTTTTCGGACGGAGGCCACTGTTGCTGGCATTAACAGAGCCAAGCTGAAAATATTAAAGCACAGTAGTGCTCAGAACTCCACCTAATAGCAGACAACAGCACTAAAGTCGTAGCTATTCTCACCTAACCTAATGAAATGTAACATGACCGAACGTAACCTAACTCAACCTAACATGCCGCGACCACTATTGCTGTCCTCCGCAGAGTCAAGCGGAACGAGCCAGTGGCGAGCAGAACGCTGAAAACCATATAATCGCTCTGTATATCAGAAAATTCGTAGCTACCCCTGCCTAACCCAAACCAACGGATCACAACCAAACATAGTCTGACTCAACCTGACGTGCAGAGACCGCTATTTATGCTCCACCCAGAGCCGAGCATGTCATACTAGAGCACAGTAGAGCGCAGAAATCCTCTGAATGGCAGTGAACAGCACAAAAGGTAAAGTTGCCCTGACCAAACATAGCCTGACACAACCTAACCGAACGCAACCTGATTCAACATAGCGTGCCGAGACCAGTACTGCTGGCCTTCCCAGTGTGAAGTTGAAAATATTAAAGCACCGTAGGCAGCAGGGATCAATCTAGTGGCAGAACATGGCACTAACGTCGTACCTATCATCTCCTAATTTACCCAAACGTGACATAAACAAACTTCCTAACTTACCCAGACGTGCTACGACCACTGTTACTGTCCTCGCCAGAGCCCAGCAGGACATACTAGAGCGCAGTAGGGAGCAGAAATCTACCGAATAGCAGTGTACAGCACAAAAGATAAAGTTATCCTGAACAAACATAGACTGACGGAACCTAACCGACGCAACCTGATTCAACATAACGTGCCGAGCCCAGTATTGCTGGCCTTCCCGGAGTGAAGCTGATAATATTAAAGCACTACAGGGAGCAGAGATCCACGAAATTGCAGACCATAGCACTAAAGTCATAGGCATCCTGTCCTAACCGAACCAAACGTTACATAACCAAACGTAAC
>NW_016909559.1:0-9801 GCF_001483705.2 Eufriesea mexicana | reverse complement strand
AGCAGGAATCCACACAAAAGCAGACTATTGCACAGAAGTCGCAGCCATCGCCTCCTAACCTAGAGATTCGTATCATAATCGAACGTATCCTAACTTACCCAGACGTGCTTCGACCACTGTTTCTGTCCTCGCCAGAGCCCAGCAGGACACACTAGAGCGCAGTAGGGAGCAGAAATTCACAGAATAGCAGTGCACAGCACAAGAGATAAAGTTATCCTGAACAAACATAGACTGACGGAACCAAACCGAACGCAACATGTCCCAACTTAACGTACCGATACCACTATTGCTGGCCTTCCCAGACGCAAGCTGTATATATTAATGCTCTTTAGGGAGCAGAAATCCACATAATGGCAGACAATGGCACTATAGATCGAAGCCATCCTTTCGTTTCCTAACCAACCGTATCATAACCAAGCGTATCCTAACTAAATTTAACGTGCCGCGGCCACTATTGCTGGCCCTCCCATAGCGAAGCTGAATATATTGGAGCACTGTATGGCGCCGAAATGCACATAATAGCGGACTAGAGCACTAAGGACAAAGCTACCCCCCCCCCCTAACCTAACATATAGTAACATGACCAAACCAATCCTAACTCAACCTAACGTGCCGCGATCGCAATTGCTGACCTCCGCATAGCCAGGCAGATCACATTAGCGGAGAGTGGAACGCAGAAACCCATAGAATCGCAGTGTACATCAGAAAGGTCAAAGCTACCCGTGCCTAACCCAAACCAGCACAGCAGAACCAAACATAGCATGCCCCAACCTAACGTGCGGAGACCGCTATAGCTACCCACCACTAGGCTAAGCAGCACGCACTAGAGCACAGCAGAGCGCTGAAATCCTCCGAATTGCAGTGTGCAGTTCAAAAGTTGCAGCAATCCATACCAAACATAGCTTAACCCAACATAACGGGACATAACCTGTCTCAACATAACGTCCAGAGACCACTATTGCTGGCCTTCCCAGACGCTAGCTGGAAATGATAAAGCACTGTAGGGAGCAGAAATCCACCCAATAGCAGACAATGGCACTAGAGTCAAAGCCCTCCTCTCGAAACCTGCCCAAACGTATCATAACCAAGCGTACCCTAACTAAACCTAACGTGCCGAGACCACTATTGCTGACCATCCCAGAGTCAAGCGGGACACATTAGTAGAGAGTAGAACGCAGAAATCCATATAATAGCTGTGTATATCAGAAAAGTCAAGGCTACCCATGTTTAACCGAAACAAACAGGACATAACCGAACATAGCCCTACTCAACCTAAGGTGCCGAGACCGGTATTGTTGCCAACCCCAGGGAACAGCAGGACATACTAGAGCCCAGCAGAGCGCAGAAATCAGCCGAATAGCAGTGTACAGCATAAAAGATAGCGCTATCCCGATCAAACTCAGCCTGACGCAAGGTAACCGACCGTAACATGACTCATCACAATGTGCCGCGGCCTCTATTGCTGGCCTTGCCAGAGCCAAGCAGAAAACATTACGGCACTTTCGGGCGCAGAAATCCATGTAATAGCGGACCGAGGCACTGAAGTCCGAGCTATCCTCTCCAAGTACCTAAGGAATCGTACCATATCCAAACGTATCCTAGAATTACTCTATCGTGCCGCGACCATTCATACTGTCATCCCCAGTGTCATGCAGGAAATACTAGAGCACAGGAGAGCACAGAAACCCACAGAATATCAGCGTACAGCAAAAAGTTAAAGCTACCCTGCCAAAGGTATGCATGACCCGACCTAACCGCACGTAACCTGACACAATGTAACGTTCAGCGGCCATTATTGCTGGCCCACGCTCAAACTCAGCCTGACGCAAGGTAACCGACCGTAACATGACTCATCACAATGTGCCGCGGCCTCTATTGCTGGCCTTGCCAGAGCCAAGCAGAAAACATTACGGCACTTTCGGGCGCAGAAATCCATGTAATAGCGGACCGAGGCACTGAAGTCCGAGCTATCCTCTCCAAGTACCTAAGGAATCGTACCATATCCAAACGTATCCTAGAATTACTCTATCGTGCCGCGACCATTCATACTGTCATCCCCAGTGTCATGCAGGAAATACTAGAGCACAGGAGAGCGCAGAAACCCACAGAATAGCAGCGTACAGCAAAAAGTTAAAGCTACCCTGCCAAAGGTATGCCTGACCCGACCTAACCGCACGTAACCTGACACAATGTAACGTTCAGCGGCCATTATTGCTGGCCCACGCGGAGCCAAGCTGAAAGCATTACAGCACTCTATGGCGCAGGAATCCACCTAACAGCAGACTATAGCACTATACACGAAGCTATCCTCTCCTAACATAACCAATCGCGACAAGACCAAATGTAATATATTTCAACCTAACATAACGAGACAACTGTTGCTGTCCTTTCCAGGGCCAAGCTGAAAATAGAAAAGCTCTGTAGGGTGCAGAAATCCTCCTAACAGCAGACTATAGCACTAAAGTCAAAGCAATCCACTCTTAACCTAACCAACCGTGACATAAACAAGCGTAACCCTCCTCAACTTTACGTGCTGCGAACAATATTGTTGGCCTTCACAGGGTCGAGAGGAACACGATAGTGGAGAGTAGAACGCAGAAATCATTATAATGGCAGTGTATATCTGAAAAGTCGGAGCTACCCAATCCTCACACAAAACCAGCAGGACATAACTAAACATAGCTTAACTCAAACTTACGTGCAGTAACCGCTATTGCTGCCGTCCCCAGAGCCAAGCATGGCATACTAGAGCACAGTGGAGCGAAGTAATCCGCCGAATAGCAGTGTACATCACAAAGGATACAGCCATCCTTACAAAGCTAAGCCTAACACAACATAACCGACAGTGACCAGACTCAACATAACTTGCCGGGACCTCTATTGCTGGCCTCCCCAGAGCTAAGCATACCACACTAGTGGAGAGTAGATAACATAAATCCATAGAATCGCTGTGTATACCTTAAAAGTCGGAACTACCAAAACCTGACCCAAGCCAACCGATCACAACAAAACTTAGCCTAAATCAACCTGCCGTGCGGAGACCGCTATTACTGGCCTCCCCAGAGCCAAGCATAACGCGCTAGTGAATAGCATAACATAGAAATCAATATAATCGCAGTGCATACCGGAAAAGCCAAAGTATACCCGATCCTAACCCAAACCAAGAGAGCATAACCAATCATAGAACATAACCTAACTCAACCTAACGTGCCGAGACCGCTATTGCTACCCACCGCAGAGACAGACAGGAGATACTAGAGCACAGTAGATCGCAGAAATCCGCCGAATATCAGTGTACAGCACAAAAGTTGTGGCTATCCTAACCAAACTTAACCTAACCCACCCTTTCCGAACGTAACCTTACAGAACATAACGTGCAGGTGACACAATTTCTGGTCTTCCCAGAGACAAGCTGAAAATATTAGCTCATTGTTGGGAGCGGGAATCCACCTAACAGCGGACTATAACTCTAAAGTCAAGGTTACCCTCTGCAAACCTAACAAAACATAACAGCCAAACGTAACCAACCTCAACCTAACGCGCCGCGACCACTACGACTGTCGTCCTCAGATTCAAGCAGAACACATTAGTGGAGAGTAGAACACCGTAATCCATAGAATCGCAGTGTACATCAGAAGAGTCAAAGCTACAAAGACATAACTCAGACCAACAGAGCATAATCAAACATGGCCTAACTCAAAGCAAGGTGGCCAGACCCCAATTGCTGCCCTCCCCTGGGTCAAGCAGTACATACTAGAGAACACTAGAATGCAGAAGTATACCGGACAGCAGTGTACAGCACAAAAGTTGTGGCTGCCCCAACCAAACTTTGTGTAACGTACCCAAGATCACTATTGCTGGCCTCCCCAGAGCCAAGCAGAGCATATTAGAGCGCAGTAGAGCGCAGGAATCCGCCGGAAAGCTCTGTATGGCACAAAAGTTAAAGCTACGCTCTCCGTTCCTATCCCAACATAACCAAACTTACCGTTACATAACTCAACGTGTCGTGAAACGACCAACTTTGATGGCCTCTCCAGAGGCAAGCAGAGTAGGGTAGAGCAATATATAGCGAAGAAATTCACATGATAGTGGTGTATAGCCCAAAAGTCAAAGTTATCCCGTCCTAACCTAACAAAACGTAAGGTAACCAAACGTAAGCTAATAGAACCTAACATGCCTAGATCACCATTGCTGTCCTCACCATTCCCAAGAATAACATATTAGAGGAGAGTAGAGCGCACACGTCCATAGAATGGCAGTGTGTATGCAGAAGAGTCAATGCCTTCCATACCTGACCCAAACAAACCTAACATAACCGACCGTAACCTGACACTACCTGACGTGCCGAGATCACAATTGCAGGCCTCCCCAGAGCAAAGCAGAGCATATTGGATCACAGTAGAGGGCAGAAGTTCGCTGGGCTGCAGCGTATACTACAAAAGTGAAAGCTGTCCTAGCCTAACATAATCAAACATGGCAAAGCCAAACGTAACTTAACCCCACCAAACGAGTTTAGGCCACTACCGCTGGCATCCCAGAGACAAGTTCAGCATATTATACCACAGTAGGGCGTAGAAACCAACGGAATAGCAGCGTATAGCACAAAAGTCGGATCTAACCTGTCATAACCTAACCAAACGTGATCCAACCAAACGTAAGTTAACACAACCAAACGTGCCGAAACTACTACTGCTGGCCTGCACATAGTCAGGAAGTATATGCTAGAGCACAGCAGTGCGTAGAAATTGACCGCATTGCAGTGAATAGCACAAAAGTCACTGATATCCTGACCAAACCTAACCTAACCTAACCAAGCGTAACGTAACATAACTAATACTAACGTGCCGGAACCACAATTTCTGCGTCCCCAGATACAAGCGGAACATGACAGAGCAGAGTAGAGCACTGAAGTCCATAGAATATCTGTGCTGAGAACAAAAGTCAAAGCTACCCTAACCTAACCCAACTTAATCTAACTTAACCGAATGTGATCTGACTCAACCTAACGTGCCGCGACAAGTATTGCTGGTCACCACAGAGTCAAGCACAGCACATTCGAGGCGAGTAGAGCGCAGGATTTCATATAATCGCAGGGTAGAGCTGAAATGGCAGAGTTATCCTAACCTGACCCAAGCTAACCTAACCAAGCCATACGTAAACAAACTCAACTTAACGTGCAGCGACCAATACAGCTGGCCTCACAGAGACGATCAGAGTATAGTAGAGCAACGTATTGGCGCAGAAATCGATCGAAAAGCAATGCGTGGCACAAGGTTCAATCTCATCCTGTCATAACCTTACCAAAAGTAACATAACCTGGCGCAACCCAATACAACCTAAGGTGCCCAGACCACTGTTGCTGGCCTCACCATCGCCGAGCAGAACATATTAATGGAGAGCAGAGCGCAGAAGACCAATGAATGGCAATGTATTGCAGAAGAGTCAAAGAAATCCTGAACTAACCCAGACATGCTCAACACAACCAAACGTAACCTAACTCAACCTGTCGTTCCGAGAACACTATCGCAGGGCTCCCTATTGCCAAGCAGAACATATTAGAGTGCAGTAGAGGGCACAAATCAGCCGAATATCAGTCTATACCGCAAAAGTCAAAGCCATAATAGACAAGCACATGCTAACCTAACATACCCAAACGTAACCTAACATAACGTGTGTCACGACCACCATTGCTGAACACCTCAGATTCGAGCAGAGTATAATAGAGCAATGTGGAGCACTGAAATCCACCGAGTAGCAGTGCGAAGCACAAAAGTCAAAGCAACCGTCTTCTACCCTGACCAAACGAAACATAGGCAAACGTAGCTCAACTGAACCTTAAGTGAAGAGACCATTATTACTGTCCTCCACAGAGCCGAGTAGAATATAGTAGAGCACAGTAGAGCGCAGAAATCAACCGAGCAATAGCGTATACCAAAGAAGTCAAGGCTATCCGATCCAAACCCAAACTAACGTGTCACAACCAAACGTGGCGTAACTATACGTAACGACCCGAGACCACTATAACCAGCCTTCTAAGAGCCAGGCAAAGAATACTATAGCACAGCAGAGCGAAAAAATCCACCGAATGGCAGTGTATGGCACAAGAGACGAAGCTACCCTCTCCTATCCTAACCAAACCTAGCGTAACCAAACGTAACATAATACAACCTGTCGTGCAAACGCCACTATAGCTAGTCTCCCCAGTGGCAAGCAGAGTTTAGGAGGGCAATACAGAGCGAAGAAATTCACCGAAAGGCAGTGTATATTACGTAAGTCCAAGTCACCGTATCCTAATATAGCAAAACGTAACATAAGCGAACGTAAGCTTATCGAACCTAACGCGCTTAGAACAATATTGCTTGACTCCCCTTCGCCATGCTGAGCATATTAGGGGAGAGTAGAGCGCAGGAGTCCACAGAATGGATGTGTGTGGCAGAAAATTCAATTCTATCCTTACCTGACCCAAACAAACCTAACAAAACCAATCGTAACCTGACTAAAGCTAACATGGCGACCACGATTGCTGCCATCCAAACAGCCAAGCGGAACATATTAGAGAACAGAATGGCGGAGAAATCCACCGCATAACAGTGTATACCACAGAAGCCGAAGCTGCCCTCTCCTAACCTAACCATACCTATTATAACCAGACGTAACATATGGGAACCTAACGTGCCGCGACTTATATTGCTGGCCTCCCCACAGTCGAGTAGAGAATAGTAGAGTACAGTAGAGATCAGTAATTCACCGAATAACAGTGTACACCAAGATCGTCAAAGCTATCGAAGCCTAAACCAGACAAGCGTAATCTAACCAAACGTAGCATCACTGAAACTAACGTTCCGCGACGGCTATTTCTGGCATCCACAGAGCAAAGGTGAGCATATTAGTCCACAGTAGAGCGCAGAAATAAGCCAAACAGCAGCGTAGAGCTCAAAAGTGAAAGCAGTCCTAGCCTAACACAGCCAAACGTAACATAACTCAACCTAACGTGATGCGAACACTATTGCTGGCCTCCCCAGAGCCAAGCAGAATATATTAGAGGAGAGTAGAGCGCAGAAGTCCACAGAATGGAAGTGTCTGGCAGAATATACAATTCTATCCAAACCTAGCCCAAACAAACATAACCTAACCAAAAGAAACCTAACTCTAGCTAACGTGCCGAAACCACTACTACTGACCACCCCAGAGTCCAGTAGAGTAGACTGCAGCCATGTAGAATGTAGAAATCCACCGAATAGCAGTGTATAGCACAAAAGACAACTGTACCCTATCATAACCTATCCAAACGTAATATTTACAAACGTAACATAACTTAACCAGACGTGCCGAGGCCACAATCGCTCTCCTCCCTAGGGGCAAGCAGAATATACTAGAGCCCAGCAGAGCGCAGAAATCCGCCGAATAGCAGTGTATGCATCAAAAGTCGAAGCTGCGCTAGCCTAACCTAAACAAACATAGCATAACCAAATGTAACCTTACCATACCTAACGGCACTACACCACTATTGCTGCCCCCCCCCCAAAGAAAAGCAGAGCATATTAGGGCAACGTAGAGCGTAGGAATCGACCGAATAGCAGTGTACGGCACAAAAGTCATAGTTATCCCGTCCTAACCGATCCCAACGTAATATAACCAAACGTAACGTAACACAAAGTAACGCACAGAAACCACTATTGCATGCCTCCCCAGAGCCATGCATATAATGCTAGGGCACAGTAGAACGCAGATGGCCACCAAATAGCAGTATATAGCACGAAAGTCAAAGATATCCTAAACTAACTTGCCATAACCGGACCTTACCAAACGCAAGGTAGCTAAGCCTAATGAGCCGAGACCCATATTGCTATCCTGCAGGGAGCCAAGCAGAACGTATTAGAGCACAGTGGAGTGCAGAAATCCACTCAATAACAGTGTACAGCGTAAATGTCAAGGATAACCTCTCCAGACGTAACCAAGCATAACAACCGAACGTAATCTAACAGAACCTAACGTGCCGAGAACACTATTGCTGGCCTCCCAGAGCAAATCAGTTCATACTATAGCACAGCAGGTCACAGAAATCAGCGGCGTTGCAGTATATAGCGCAAAAGGCAATGCAATCCTCACCTAACCTGGCATATCGTAACATAGCCAAACGTAGCCTAAATCTAACTGACGTGCCGGGACCATAATTCCTGGCATTCACAGAGTCGAGCAGAGTATAGTAAAGGACCGCAGAGCATAGAAATACGCCGGATAGCAGTGCATAGCACAAAACTCACAGCTACAACCTAACCCGTCCAAACATAATATACGCAAACGCAAATTTACTTATACTAACGTGCCGGGACAACTATTGCTGGTTTTCTCAGGGCCAAGTAGCATACACTAGAGTACATCAGAGAGCAGAATACCTCCAAAGAGCAGCGAATAGCACAAAGGTCAGATCTATCCTGGCCTAACCTAACCAAGCGTACCTTACCCCAACGTAAACTATCCCAACCTAACCTGCCGAGACCACCATGGCTGGCCGCCGCAAAGCAAATCAGAAATACTAGAGAACAGTGGATCGTAGGAATCGAGCGCATTGCAGTGAATAGCTCAAAAGTCGATGATATACTGACCAAACGTAGCCTAACCTAACCTACTCAAGCGTAACATAACTCAGCATAACGTGCCGCGGCCACTAATTTTGGTGTCCCCAGAGACAAGCAGAGTATGATAGAGCATATTAAAGCACAGTAGCCCATATAATATCTGTGTTGGGCACGAAGGTCAAAGCTGCCATAACCTAACCCAACTTAACCTAACATAACCGAATGTAATCTAACTGAAACTAACGTGCCGCGGCCAGTACTGAAGGCCTCCATTGGGTCAAGAAGGGCATATTAGGAGTTTCTAGAACGCAGAAATCCATAGAGACGCAGTGTACAGCAGAAAAGTCCAATCTATCCAAACCTAACCTATGCTTATATAACGTATCCGAACGTATCCTGACTCAAGCTAATGCGCTGAGAACACTATTAGTGGCTTACCCGTAGCCAAGCAGGACCTACTTGAGCACAGTAGAGCGCAAATGCTCACCGCATTCCAGTGTACAGCACGGAAGTCAAAGATATCCAAACCTAACCCAGACAAACCCAACCTAACTAAACGTAACCTAACACTACCTAACGCGCCACGGTCGCTATTTCTGCCCTACCCAGAGCGAAGCAGAGCGTATTGGATCACAGCAGAGCGAGGAGGGAGAACTCACAGCAGTATATAACACGAAAGTCAGATCCATTCTTTCCTATCATAACCAAACTTAACATGACCAAACGTAACGTAACTCTACGTAACGTGCCGAAGCCACTATAGCTGGCCTCCACAGAGCCAAGCAGAATTTGCTTGAGAGCAGTAGAGCGTAGATGTCGACGGCTTTGCAGCACATAGCACAAAGTTCAAGGGCATCCTGACCAGACATAGCCTATCCTAACCTAACGAAATGTAACGTGCCGCGATCACAATTAGGTCACGTTTGCGAGTTTAGGTTAGGCTTATTTCGGTCAAGATAGCTCCGCATATCGCGCCATACGCTGTTATTCCGTGGGTTTCTGCTCTCTACCGTGCTCTACCATGATCTGCTTTGCCCTGGGTGGGCCAGCTGTTGTGGCTGGCGCACGTTATATTGAGTCAGGCTACGTTTGGCTAGGTTGTGTCAGCATGGGTACAGTTTGGACAGCTCTGTGTTTTCGTCTATACACTGTGTTTCTCTGGAATTCACAGTTCTACACTCCTGTAATATTTTCTGCCTGTCTCTTGTTGGATATCAACAGT
>NW_016909558.1:0-279 GCF_001483705.2 Eufriesea mexicana | reverse complement strand
TGAATAGGTCGCACAACGCCATCAATCCAATGGCAAGTACAGACTCCTACTTGCCAGAAAATATGTCTATTCAAAATCTATAACCTCTTATTGCTTGGCGAATAGAAAGCCTAACGCCTTCAATCCAATTGCAAGTGTAGCCATCTACTTGCAAGAGACTAAGTCTATTCAAAATCTATAAGCTGTCATAGCTTGGTGATTAGATAGTCTAACGATTTCAATCCAATGGCAAGCACAGCCATCTACTTGCCAGAGGATAGGTCTATTCAATATCTATAT
>NW_016909557.1:455142-455556 GCF_001483705.2 Eufriesea mexicana | reverse complement strand
TCTAAACGAAACTAGAAGCAAAATGTGATCGAAAGCTATATGAGAAGATTCGCAAGAACATTACTTTCCTAATGAGTGCATAAAGTTTCAGAAATTAATTGCGTAAAGAATAGGAATTAATGAAAAACCAATGGCGTCTTCGACCACAATTCAAACACTACGTAGAATAATAATTAATAATTAATTAATTAGGGACCAATTTATATCGGAAAATATATTGGAAGGTTCCTAAAGGATCTGACTTGACGATGCAATTATAAAAGTTCATAAATTAATAGCAGGAATTGAGTAATTAATTAATTTTCTAATAAAAATTCAAAAAGGAACATTCCGCGCCACCTATAATTATTATCTGAAAGCTTGTGCTCCGTTAGTTCTAGTACAAAATTATAGGTGGCGCTGAATGTTCCTTTT
>NW_016909557.1:385868-455048 GCF_001483705.2 Eufriesea mexicana | reverse complement strand
AAGGACTTTCCAATATATTTTTCGATATAAATTTGTCCCTAATTAATTAATTATTAATTATTATTCCACGGAGTGTCTGAATTATTGTCGAAGACCCCATTGGTTTTTCATTAATTACTATTCTTTACGCAATTAATTTATGAAACTTTATGCACTCATTAGGAAAGTAATGTTCTTGCGAATCTTCTCATATAGCTTTCAATCACATTTTACTTCTAGTTTCGTTTAGTATTAAATATTTTCACGGAAGGTCGCGGTGATCGCCGTTACGAAATCATAGACGCCATCAAACAAAAATTAGTAACTAACAATTTAGAGTTAAATTCTTTACGAAAGTTATATAAGAATGTAGCCTGAAGTTCCAGCTTTGCAATGAAATTATAAAAGTTTATAAATTAATTACGAAAATGGAGTAATTAATAATTTTTCACTGCCGGAGCCATTCTATCCTTTTCTATCCCCTCGCTGTCCTTGTCTGCCACGTGACCAGCTCTTAGACGACCTCCTTGCTTATTCTATATTCCTATCACTTTTCCGATTTTTGAGCCCAAATCATAGATGGCGCTGATCGCAGGCGGTAAAATTTTTATTCGAACTAGATACCACTTCTGGTTAAGGGCTAATAATACACCTTAATAAATCAATTCGACAGCAGAAAATTAATAAATTTCCAAGTTTTTGTAATTAATTCGTAAACATTTATAGCTGCACAGCAAAGTTGGAATTATAGGCAACATTCTTATACAATGTTTAATTTAATAATTAGATACTAGTAGATAGGATTGCTATAAAAAAGTGTTTTTCTTGCATAATATTCTTATTATTAAATAGTAAATATAAGAATGGGTAAAAAATAAATTAATTTATTAAGAAATTTTATTTACAATTTTTTATTTACAATGTTTTCATGGGCGAAAAATGAATACAAAATAAAAAATAGATTGAAAAAAAACTACTAACCATGGAACCGGAATCAAAGCCAGGTCCTCGAGCACAGAAATTCTCAACTATCACCGTTGGGCTACAACTCCGACTGAAAACGACTGAAAATAAATGTGTAAATAACAGAGTAATAAAACTTTAATCGTAAATATCTCAAAAACTACTGAGTAGTTGCTGCTATAATGGTATATTTTCTGAAACTGCATGACAAGATCTATAAATCTGTAAAATTTGAAACAAATCGGTGACCCGATGGACTTGCACTCTCCTTGTGAGTGTGTACAAGTCAAGGGGCACTGACAATATGGACATAAAGCAGTCCTCCACCCGACCTAGGAAATTGCGATCCTAGGGCCGTAACAGGGCACTTAACGTGTTAACTGTTAAAAAACGTACACGAAATTGGTTTCCATTTTTATCCACAGTGTGATTATGGTGGAAACGTTGTATATTGCGAATTGATGTCAATATTTAAATATTATTATATAAATATATTAATTTGTCAACTGTTAAAAAACGTACAAGAAATTGATTTCCATTTCTATCTATTTTCTAACTGGATTTTCTCAAAAACAAGGCCTCGAGGGAATAAAAATTTGTCCGTATTTTCTTCATTTTTATTTTATCTTTGATAAAGAATCGCCTCTTGTATACAATTTTCAACGTCATCCTGAAGAATCACGCTTAGATCTCTTTTTATACGTACGGTACAGTGGATGTGTACAAAAGTGTCGTGTAAAAATTGATTTTACGATAAAGTATAAAACTTGTGTCGAAATAACGTAGACTATACAACAAATATTTACCATATGTGCTTTGGGAAAATTAAAACACAAAAGCAGCTTCACTCTACAGTATACTAATACTAAAGAAAAGAAGATTTTAAAATATTCGCAGAGAATATGCACGATTTTCGTGACATTTTGTACGAGTTACGCGAGTAAATAAAACCTGTGAAATGACCATAGAAAAATAAATAAAACACGAAAGGACATATAAATGTGGATAAAACGTGTCAAAAGAATCGTGTAAAAAGCAGTACTCGTATTGCATTGATAAGAAGAATGAACAATGAAGGATGAACGATGAAGGATGAAAGATGGACAGATCGAGACCAAAATAAATAAAACGATAAAGCATTGGTATAGACGTAAGATCAGTGTCAACTACTTACCATAAAATAAAAGGAGTATCGATGATAAGAGGTGAAAAAACAGTAAGTGCCATATCAAAATGTCTGCAAGAGCCTAAAATCATGAGTTTCAAAAACACCAAAAATATATTAGTCGCGTTATGATCATACTTGTTAATAATTTTCGCGATAAATACTACTTTTATAAATATACTACTTAACATATTTTGCGCGGAAAGCGACCAAAGTCGTTTTGCACGGATTATTATTATCGATGGCCTTTTGTAGTGTTTTTACAATAAGATCGGATACACATGAGTGTTAGGTCGACGTATACCAGGGAGACTTTCTATGGATATGAAGAAACATACGTTAGAATCCATCGTGGGAACTGGAAAAAGGAAAAATACTTCACAACAAGGCAGAGTAGAGCGCAGAAGTCCGCCGAATAACAGTGTATAGCACAAAAGTCAAAGATATCCTGATCGAATAATATCGTGGTGAGCCAACTTTTGTTCATAAATAAGGAGGGAAAATTCGAAAATAATAATTCGTTCGTCAACCCTCCCAACATTTATTCTCGTACGCTAACAATCTAGATGTCGTGTGTGCTCCGTTAAGAAAATACGCAGTGTAACGCGTTATAAGTGTAAATTTTGTAATGTACCCTTATGTTGGAGGACTGTTTAGTCATCTGTAAATATTGACCTATGTGCATAAGAGAAACTCCAGTCCGACTAACTTTCCCTTTTTATCCCTCGCTCATCCTTATCGCCCTATTATTCACTCAAACCCCGACCTTCCCTGCATCATCCTTTCTTAACCTTCGATCTGTGGACAACCCTCTCTTATTTCCTAATTCACATATAAATATTGCCCATCATCCCAAATGCCCAGTCAGTCTTCCGCCTAGTAGTAGATTGGAGTCACGTTTGCTAAAAGATCTGATTTGGTACGTACTCGGCCGCACTATTGTTACACTCAAGTTCGTCTGTTAGTTGTAACAAAAATAAAGATATATTTGGAATACAACACTTATACAAAGGAAAGTGCTTTGAACGATATACTTTAAAACATTTTTAAATTCTTGATTCTCTTAGTTTCTGATTTTTCATAAGATATTTTTATTTTTTTAAAGGGAATAGAGAAATTCATTTTCAAAGAAAAACTAAAAGTTTTATTTAAAAAAAAACCTAAAATTCAAAAACTACAGCTATTTTGTGTAGAAGTAATTTTGCGTGCGAATTGTAAAAATCGCCCGCTACCTGGTGAGAGTTTGGCGACAAAGTACCCGCGCAAGATGTGTTAATATAATATAATTAATATATTTAATATATATTATATATAATATAACATATAATATTAATACTACTTAATAAATAAAAAATTCTACTTTTGTAATGGTAACAAAATTGAATAGTCTGTTACGTGTAATTTGTTGAAATAATAATGAGAAAAACAGACTACTTTGCGTATTTCAAATAGAAAATTTAAGAATAGAAGACGAAAATAAGGATGCTATTGCAATGTATACAATGTTGTTTTTAACAAATAGAATATACGCGTTAAACTTCAAAATGCTGCCATTTTTTCAAATTTCAAAATTTGACGGGCGGACTGCCATAAGACAGCCGGCCCAGGACTAAATCGGTCTCCCGTGGTACCAGTGATCACGGGCGTACCGGTTGTCCCGTTCGTGGCGAACCACTACCGTTCTGAGACTGCTAGACCACCTCGACGTAGGTGCACGTCAGCTAGGCACCGTGGGGTCGCCAATCCCATACTACGACCGACCTAGGTCGATCGTAACCCCTGTAGGGCCTAGGTGTAGTGAACTTTCCGTTCAGGCGGCGTCAGTTCCTAGGAACTGACAGTAGACTTTTCGTCTGGACGGTGTGGATTCTAGGGACTGACAGCGAATTTTTCGTTTGATCATCATCGGTGCGTAAGACTGGCATTGCCAAGGGTTAAATTATCAATGACAATTAATATATCGCAAAAATTTAATTCCCTCTGCTAAAGTAAATCTTTACACTTCCGTGGCTTTTTTCGACTGATCGTTTCTCGGTGATCGCCTTTTTGCCTTTCTGGCAGTCCCCACCCCATTATCTTCTGTTTATAATTTGTATATTTGTGCATTGGCTGTACCATTCTCACGGTCCAAACGACAAAGTGAAACAAAGTAATCTTCTGCTCATATCCTTCAGTATACTTGAGCGCTCGGCATCAAGTGCTCACTAGCTGCCGCCTGAGCGGAAAGTATAGCAAAATCGGCGCCGCACTCAACGTGTTAAGAGAGTCGTTAGAGAGAGTTTAAAGAGTTCCTTTCAGAGAGTTTTGCGTTTAGAGAATATTCGGCCGGTCAGTTCTGACTGTTACGTTATTAGATTAGTGAACCCCTTACAATTCCAGAAGTGGGATTGATTGTTTACAGGTACCGATAAGGCGGCGTGAGAGAGGAGCACGCAGCAGCTGTAATGAGTAGATAAGGACTGTCCCATCTTAACGTCAGGTGATGACAACGGTGTATATAAGATGGGGTTCGACTCGAGTGTTTGGCGTGGAAAAAACAAATGATAGCGGCAAATCCTTTTGTAGGAACGTCTGTAGAATGATTGAGAGAGAAAGTGTGTGTATAGAATGAGATAGATTTGGCTTTAAATAGGGATGCAAGGGCGCGAGGCACATAGATGGTGTATAGTCGAGAATAGAGGATTGCGTGTTAGAGTTGAGAAGAATTTAGTGTGATATGTTAATTAAATAAACCTGTTTTATTATTAAAACAGAAATTCTTTTATCAATTCTTCGCATAACAGCAACGATAACCAGAGTCAAACGAAGCAGTGATTCGCTCAATCCGCGAATAGATAAAGGAGGCCCACTTTGAAAAGGGCAAACCGAGAAGCGGAGGAGGACAGTTTCATGTGAAAGACGAGGAAATACTGGAGGAGAATAAAGTACGATCAGCCACCGAGCATTAGAATTATTTAACTTTTGGTTGTCGTGCCGCGCTCTACAATATAACATGCGGTAAGGCGTTACATTAACGTGGTATACACGTCACTGGCGGCTTTGGAACAAAAGCATCTCGACGTGTGTGGCACGTCTTTATAGCGCAAGTGGTTAATCCTTTGGACTCGATGATTTTTTGACTAAAGAACAATAGGGGTTCAAAGATTTTCTGCTATAAAGCTGACGATATTCTTTTGAACAGTAAATAACAACTCGTGCAATAATTAACACGTAGAATTATTCGATTTCGATACCTCGCACATCGTTACATTATCTTAAATTTGACATATTAATTAATATCGATCTTCGAAATTTTATCAAATGGAGACTGAAGGGCGCCTCTCGACTGCAAAGGGTTAACCCAGCCATCTCCTCTCCTCCCCTTACAAATAGATATTATATTTTCATGACACATATAAAAATCTCTCATTTCATATTTAAAAGCTCATATTTAAAAATCAGGGACATTATTAATCCAAATTATTTATCGATTCAATCACTGATTGACCACTTGTCTACTATTAATTTAGCGTATTTTCAATATTAACCCTTTGCACTCGAGAGGCGACTCTCAGTCATCATTTAATCAAATTCTAGAGATCATTGTTAATTAAAATCTGAAATTTAAAATTGTCCAACGACGCGTGGAATATCGAGGTAAAATAATTCTATGTCTTACAATTAATCTGCACTTTTTAGTTACCGTTTTGAAAATATCGTCTACTTTATGGCAGGAAGTCTTCGAATTACTATGTTTCTGTAACTAAATATCGCCGAGTGCAAAGGGTTAACTTCAGCCTTCAGCACCAGAACGAGAAAGAAATATGGACATTTGACTCGCTTGAGGAACATATCATCTCGATCAACACGCAAAGAAAGATCATATCGGAACAGAGCTACAATTATTTCTAATCTATTTAAAAGAAACAACAGCAGAAGCCGTTTCGCAGAAAGACTGGAAATGACTGAAAATGATTAATGTCTCCTTGAGAAAATAGCAAAGAAATGGTTTAATGCTAGAACTACCAACTTGCAACCTGTAGCTAAATATGCCATACATGAATGGTCATAATTGAAGTCTCATAATGAAAATAAATATATTTTCGTCACCTTTCCACCGGAACAAATGTCAACGTTAATCTTTATCAGAAAGGCTGCGTGTTCTGAACAATTTTAGAAAATCTAACAAGACCAGTTATCTTGGCTGCTTTCATGTTTCTGTCATTAAAACGTGTACACACATTGCAACTGCGACACTGTGCTCTGACAAAACGCAGTCTCCTCCATGCTCGTGCATCCACAAAATTCAGATGCTACAATAACATTCAAACCAGTCATTGTTGTTTACATATCATTACGGTGCGAATGTAGATGGAATCGGAGCAAGTAACGCGAAGGCTGGTCTCCACTGGAGCAACATCGAATAGCTTTTCCTCCCAGTGTCGTATTTCCTGAAAAAGTCCTCGAATGTTGCCCCAAGTTCCATGTTTCTGCTTTGAGTGTTTCTATTCTATTCAAATGTCGCAGCTCGTTGCGTGCTTCCATCCGAGGCGGAAAAGATGAAAGACAAATAGGAAGCACGTGACAACGCAGAGCAAGAGGAATAAATGAGCCTTCACAAATTGATTAGATCCATTAAACAAAAAGTGGAGAAATGCAATGAAATAATGTATATTGATTTTCATAATTCCCTTTATAATTTAAATCGAAATAAATATCGTAGAATGCATAAATACAAATGTAACTTTCGTCTAACGGTATATAAAATTTATAAGAAAAAATAGCTAAAAGGTAATCGTTAGTAATGTTACCATTTTTACGTTACTGAAAGAATTAATCGATTTGGCAAGTGAGAAAAGTAATAAATTTAAATTTTACTAAATTTTACTTAAATTCTGATAAGACGGCACAAAAAATTCACCGTTATCGTTCATGGCTTGCTAGTGCATTCGAGTTGCATTATTGCAACGATTTACATTAGAGTACGGAGTTAATCAAAGTGACCTCTGAAATAAATTATTTATTATTCAGTGGCCAAAAAATTTTTCTCGTTCAATGGTGTTAATCTTAATTATCAGGGAAAGTCATTATAAATATAAAAGGTTACGACTATACCAATAAAATAGAATATACAACTTCATTATTTTATTTTTTGAACTTTAAATTAAATTTTAATTTTTTACACTTTTTTAAACTTTAAATATAACTTCGATATAGCTTTTGCTTAACCAGCTAACTGCGTTCGACGTGTATACGCGTCAATCAGAAACTTTATTTCGATGCAGTTGACGGGTATACTCGTGTAAAATATGAAATTGCCGTTTACTAAAAATACTCCAAATTTCAATAAGAAGTAATAAAAATGTCATTTAATGGGAATAAAAGTATGCAAATAATAGTGGTAATAGAAGTAATAACAACTTTTTCCTTTAATTTTTCTCGTTTATGAATTTTATAATGTTTGGCAATTCTTAAGTTTTTATTAATAATATCTTTTTCAACAATGAATTGTTAATTTTTTATTAAATAAAAATGTAATCCTTCCTCGTTTTACTGTGCCTTTTTCGTAAAATTTATAATAGTCGTCATTGCTTGATTTTAATTACGCACCCCGTAACGGATTTGTTGGATGACTAACGATTCGTTGGCCCTTAGTCACTAGAAGAACCTGGCTGATGAACGCAGACCTATTTCAGAGTCCAAAAACAATTGACTCATTCCCACTTTCACTAAGGGCCAATGGTCATCTTCACCCCCCCAAAAACTAACATTATATAAGCGCTCACAAAATTTGCGAGAGCTCAGTTTGAGGACAGTTTCAGTACAGTTCCAGTTCAGTTCAGTTCAGTTCAGTCAGTACCAATTTCAATTTCTGTTTTGTTTTTTTTTCTCTCCACCGACTTGTATTTTTCCAACGTAGCCTTGTTGCTAGAACCCGTGTTGTATATTGAAATCCGGGTTCCAACAGATTTTTAAAATTAAATTCATCAAATCATGGATCAAAATTAAATTAAATTTTTATATACTCTTCAAATACATTTAATTTGCGAAATTAGTTAATAATATTTTGGCTTAGTATAGTGTGTGGATTTTGAAACGTGTCTGTAAGCAAAGTCAGATGTCACGCGAATTGGTTCAGTGCATCGTCCTCGAAGGGTTAAAATATCAAAATGTGTCTAAAATTTCGAAGATGTCGCACAATTGTTACTGTCAGAGTGCGAATAAATGACTCACATCAAAATCAATATATCAGAAATGATTAAAATACACTTTCTCAATATAGCAAGGAACACGTAAGACTCGGGAACAATTCTTTATTTTAATCGGAGTCACCTGAATATTATCGAAAGACGGCCTCCAGAGTCGCTAGCATATGTAGAGCATTATGAACCGACCCCAATCGAAATTATCGAGAGCAAACGTATTAATACGTCATCACGCTCCAGAGTTTTCGTAACCTATACAGAGTGGCCCAACAACGGTAGTTCAACCAGGAAGGAGTGATTCTACATGCAGAAATGAATTGAAAGGAAAGAATCAAATTTTTTGATTCGAAGCTTTGTTTTCGAGAAAATCGACTTTGAATATTCACCGAGTGCGCGTGCACTAAGCTATGACTGAGATGTATGAACCATCAATACATCAGCATCGGTGGTACAATCTAGGAGGGGGTGATTCTACATGGAAAGACAAATCGAAAATAAAGAATAAAATTTCTTCATTTGAAGCTTCATTGTCGAGAAAATCGACTTTGAATATCCACCGAATACGCTGATATATTTCCATCCGCCATAACGGAAGTTAAGTACACGCGTACTCAGTCAATATTGAAAGTCGATTTTCTCGACAACGAAGTTTTGAATAAAAAAATTTTATTCTTTATTTTCGATCTGCTTTTTCGTGTAGAATCACCCCCTCCTCGATTGTACCAACGATACTCATGTATTGATAGTCTATTCATACAAGCCATAACTAAGTGCACGTGCACTTGGTGAATATTCAAAGTCGATTTTCTCAGCGAGGAAGCTTCGAATGAAAAAATTTTATTCTTTATTTTCGATTTTCTTTTTTGTGTAGAATCACTCCCTCCTCGATTGTACCACCGATACTCACGTATTTATGGTCTATATTCATAAAAGCCATAGCTAAGTGCATGCGCACTCGGTGAATATTCAAAGTCGATTTTCTCAGCAAGGAAGCTTCGAATGAAAAAATTTTATTCTTTGTTTTCGATTCGTTTCTGCATGTAGAATCACCCCTTTCCCGGTTGTATTAGACACCCTGTATATCTCTGATTTTCTGGCAGTCCAGCTTGGACAAACTCGTATATTTGGTCTCTTCTTCCTTTCATTACCGATAGTAGTGAATGCTATAGATCCAAGCAACGAGTCTTCTTCAGTCATCATTCTTTAACTAGAGCAAACTAACTGATGTATGAACAACTTGATGTTAGCGATAAACGTGGTTGCGGCATTGAAACAACATCCAAAATGTTTCGTGGATTACACTGCTGTAGTGTGGACAAAACCTTTGCACAAACACGTTGCAATAAGGGCAGACAAAGTGTGTTCTCGCTGGTGCTTCAGTGAAGACGAGGCTTAAATGCTAATCCTTTGGCTATGTTCCCTAGAACAACTTTGCGGAGATGAAGAGAATTCTCGTGCGAAAATTGTGTCTGATTAATCGTAGATATAATATGGACGTCTTGTCCAACAAATTTTTATTGTTGATTTTCAATGTTCAAAAGAAATGTCACGTCTACAAATGAGATGAGCGCAGATCGTAGAGAATGAAATGACAAGATGAGTGAAATGCATCGACTTACAAGGGACACGTATGTATTTATATGTACTTAATGCGCTGAAAACGTGTTTTATGATAAATTTAATTCTGTAAAATATATTTCCACTAAAAGAATGAAGCATTATAGAAAATGCAGTATAAAACAAAGCACGTAAATTTGTTTAATTGTTATATATAGAATAATTATTAATTACGTGTAATTGTTGACTTCTTTAAAGTAAGGGATGCATCAAAATCACTGTAAATCGTCACTATTCTTCTAGTTCTTTTTACTAATCGAAAATTTTCGAACTGACTGACTTTTACAGTCGAACTGATCGCAGTGCCACGTTTACCATAAATGGTACACGGTATGATAACTACCCTAAACAAGCTAATTACTTATGGATTGATGTTGTAATGACATATTGTCTGATAATATATCAATTTTTAGCCAAAACAAGAAATGGCCTGGAGATCATGTCGGGCAAAAACGGCTTGACACAGAACGTGTAAGTAGAACAACCGCAGTCATGTCAGCCATCCGAAATCGGGTTTCAAACCTACCTGTACACGCCATTGTATAACTGCTACAATTTTCTGTACTTTGTATTGAAAAAGATTACGAATATTCCCCAAACATGAATAAATAAGAACACGAAACCCTCGTATTTAAAAAGTCTTGTAGTTTCCTTGAAAAAAGTTCCCGAAAAGGTCTTTTCTGGCTCGGATTAGTAGAAAACTCGCTTAATTAAAAGCTGCTAGCATTTCTTCGAATACCGAGAGATTAATATGCCATTCCAATTAAAGAAAAAGGCGCGTTGGAAAAACTTCTTCATCACCTTTGAGAATCTCATTTCCATAATATCTTACGCTTTAATATACTTTCACTTCTGTACACCATTTGAAACTTGAAAATTTCAAGTTACTATCAGGCAATGGCCTCAAAAAAGATGACTTGTAATATTTTATCTGCTCCATCCTATAAAATGAGAAAAAGTTGTTGGAAACTATTTTTTTCATTTTAATTATACAGGAATAGGATGCAGCCGGAATAGAGCTTTCGTTTTTCTTAATAATATTTATTATATTAATTAAAATACAGCTCGCTATGCGATTCGCATCTCTCACGACTAGCTCTCACTAGCAGCTCTCAAACGACTCTCTTATGATACTAATCTCTTCTGATACTATTTTCTGACTCTCTCTTGACACTCTTGGCATTTCTTTTTATCCCATGCACACCACACACTCGTACTACACACTGCCAAGCGTCCAAAAACTCCGCGTAAATCAGTTAACGTATCACAAAAATCAATTAGCTAGAAAGTTGTCAAATCCAAATAAATCTCCATTTAGTCTAAAAAGATTCACTCCCCTAAATCTGGCACGTCGATTCTCCCAATAACTCAAACTCCATCATTATACTGTACATATTGTAAGTAATCAAGTGATGCAACGATTTACGTATTTGTTTTTCATGATTCACATAACGCTATCATTTTTACTTATACTTCCCATTTGAGGAATTGATTGTAAAATTCGTGAAGCCAATAAAAAAAAAATTTCTAGGAACTCATTCATTCTTCCCGCACTATTGATAGTCTAGCCTAAACATCCTCTCGATGCACTACCTTAAATTCAACTTAATTTAACTTAATATTAACTTAAATTCAAATATGTAAAAATCTACATATTCATTGCCATTTCTGTTATAAAATTTTATTTATTAACCGTCTCAATCGCAGATTGATACTTTGAGAATGCAGCTTTTATATAGGTCTGATTTATGTACAATTTATTTATTTCTGAGGTTTCATATGAGGTTTCGTACGAATTTATTCGATTTGTATTATTTCTGAGTTTCTTATAGCGCAGTTTCTATATAATGCGGTATAAATTAATCTGATTTGTCTTATTACTATGTTTCTCATAACGCGGTTTCCATAGAACGCATTTCCTGATTTCAATTAATTCTCATTCTCTTATAACACGATTTCTATATAACGTGGTACGAATTAATCGCGTTATAGGAGACCGACTGTATCAGCTTCAGAATCTCTGTGTACTTGATAAAATGGAATAAAACCTGTATTTTATCGTTATCTAGGTTGTCTTTCAGTGTATTCCTTATTTCTTGTTTGTCACAGAGTATATTATATTTTGGACACGTTAAAATAAAGTGGTCTATTGATGTAGGTCAGTTCGATATTCCTCGGGTTGGAGCCGGATCTTTCGTCAGCTGCAGGAACAAATTGAAAACTAGTCTTCCTTAATATATTTCAAAACAATCGAAAGCATTCCCTAATCTAAATAATATTACCAAAATTAATATTCACTTTTATCGAGATAAGAACGTAGTATAGTATTATCTATTAATTTTCCTCGTATCATTTTAATTAATATTATGTATGTATGGTATATTTAGCACGTTACGGGTCAGTAGTTCCAGTGTTAATCGTTAATATAAGATAAAAAGAATGGCGAAGTATATAAGTTATCCTATCACTATGTCAGCATATGCCGCCAGGAAGCTAAAAGTAGGGATTTCGGAAGTATCAAAGGTGGAGTCAGGCGGAACGAGCAGAGCACTCCTCTTGCCTCTGTGTCCCGCTAGCCATCTTCTCATCTCTGTACAGTACTTTATAAAGGTTCACCTTGAGTTTGCAACAGTCGAAAGGATGACACATGACGTGACGAATATTCATGCTCTTCAGAATATAAGGAACGTAAAAGGAGCTGCTTTGCACCGAATACGTTAAGCAAAGAGTAGCTGAAATTTCAATTTTCCAATGTAAAATCTACTACGCTTAACGAAAATGTAACGTGGATAAAACATGTCCTACGTAAATTAATTTTCAAAATTTACAATGTACAATGTAATACTTTTGTTTATTATGATAAGTGATAGGTACCATATGTCGATGATTATGACAGCGACCTAAGCGATACATATTTTGCATCGAAATATTAACCCTTTGCACTCGAGAGGTGACCTTTAGTCACCATTTCATACAATTTGGGAAATCGATATTAATTAATATATCAAATTTAATATAATGCAACAGTGTGCGAAGTATCGAAGTCAAATAATTCTACAATTCTTTATTTACTACCCAAAAAGGTATCGTCAGTATTTTAGTAGAGAATCTTTGAATTTCTACTCTTCTCTAGCCAAAAAATCGTCGAATGCAAAGGGTGAAATGTTGCGCATATGGATAAATTAAAACCTTAATTTTGACAATTTGATGATTTTAGTTTTCGCCACTTCGAAGTTAGATTTCGCGCGTTAGATTTCGAAAAATTTAAAATTTTTATATTATTGTAGAGTAGATCAACGGTAATATAAAATAAGTGAAAAATTTGTTCTCTTTTAGATTTTTGACCTAGATCGCGTCCATAGTTACCGACACATATACAGTCGCTCAGAGAAATATTCAAACCCACGAAACTAAAATTTTTAACAAATGAAATACGTAAATTGTCGTTAAAATCTGAAGCATACATGAGATTACACTTGTGTTTATTTTCTTCTACTGTACCCTTGAATCCTCTATGTGTCGGAATAAAATGTGGTTTAACTCAAGTTATTCATAGTATACTTAAAAACATTATTTCACTTGTATGATTCGAATATAGCAAGACCAAAATTCTGTAAGTCAAAACGGAAAGAAACTGGGTATACAGCAAATTGTACAAGAATAAGAGCGTTAGAATTTGAAGCAGTGATAAGGAATTTGTGAAGCAGAATATTTGTTAAGGTTAAAAGAAATGAAATATAATAGAGTTCAAATGAAGAACTGTAAATGCAAAGAAAATAAATTTCAATACTAAAAGAAGATATGATATTATAAAGTTGATTAGATATTTACAGATTTAAATGCAACGCGTTAAAATTTCAAAATTTGAACGTAATCAGACCTTTGTAACTTGAAAATTGCTATAACACTACAATTTTATTCTCTTCCACTGTATTTCGAAAGCCTCGGTAAATCGAAATAAAATTTAATTTGACTCGAATTTGGAATAGCCAGATCTTTATAAAACAAAGTTTACTGTATAGGTTGAAGTTTTATCTACCCCTACAATTCAGAGTTTATGGTTGTGTGTCACAAAATGTCAGGAACCAAACATTCGATACTGACTCCTTGCTTTTAATTATTATTAACTTTTAATTGTTATTTTAATATAAGACTTCGTTTTCATTAGTAAAAGGAACAATTGTCATCGTGTCTCGTGTCTTCAATTTTGGGGACTTATGTTGGATAAAGTAACCTCCAACTCCAGGAAGAAGCTTAATACCAAATTTACCACAACTCGAATGACCATTTTTAAATTTTTAATTAAAAATTCCGTATTCAACGTTACCGTTTTGGTAACTTAACGTCACAATTTTTCTTTTAATATACATATAATCAATTTTTCAATATCCCCTTTCATTGCATTTTCTTTGAAGTTTTTCTTTCAATTTTTCATCCACCGGTCATTTGACCGGTCGTGCTAGATTTAGTATTAAAACACGAACGCTTTCTGAAAAATAGGACGCAAATAAAATAGCGAAAACTGAATTAAAAATAGAGAAAAATATTACTAATGAAATTAGAATTCAATATTAGATATACATTTCTACGATAAATAATTCAAACGTTGAATTTTTCTCTCTTTAAACTGTTACGATTCAAAAATTTTTAATCCTCATACAAATTTCTATAGGTTAAATTTTTATTCGTTAAACCTCTTGCTCGAGAACTTCGATAAATCGAATCCTCTATAACTCGAAGATTTTAGCTCTCCCTTTAAAATTCGGATTATCATGGTACGACCATACTTGCAAAATAATACTGTGCCTAACGTAAGATAAAAGTTTTGAAAACGTGTGAATAAAATTAACAAAATATCTATCAAAAAATACGGAATTACTAAAACACTGAATACAAATATATTATACCTTTCACCAGGATCACAAAAATATTCAAATGTGTAAATTATTACATTAAAATAGCTGTATATATATTTAATTATCGATTTTTCATAATTATTATTTTCGTACTAACCATTTTGAGGGCAAAAATTTCACGATATTAACATAGTCGATTTAATATTAAGGTGTTTTATATTATAATTTAAAACTCGGTATCAAAATTACTGAAATTGCTTCATTCGTGAAAAAATACAATAATCTAGAAACGAAATATGTTGTGATAATTCGTATTGTTGCATTTGCACTGCTTGATCGTGATCCGGATCATAAGCTTTATCTTTAGGTACCCAGAAACAATTTGAATCTAAGTAGCAGAGTGACTGGAAGCTAATGTACATATTTAAGTTGTAATCAAAATTTCAAATATTTAGTAATCTCTATAGCAATAGCACCAGTTCGTATTATATCGCTGTAATTCCACATTATAACGATCCATATTTTATCATCCTAAGCGAAGTTATACAACTTTAAACACAGCAATTTGCTCTCGAACAACCTAGCATTATTAATACATATACACGACACGCTTTAATCGATATGTCCCATATAAAAGTTTATAAATGTAACTTTTATTAAACGATGGCTATTTGGATGAATATTTTCCTTGCCGCTATTTTTAAGAAATTCTAATTAGTAGTAACTTGAAATCTGATAAGAAGTAAATGTACGTCGAAACTACGTGAATTATACGTAATGATAAGAGCTTTTAACGTAAAATTGTAATAAAGGTGGCACGATTCGGAAAACGAAACATTATTATAAATGCAATACCGAATCACTTTTCTATTATGACTTTATTATATGATAAACTAGCATAACTATTAAAAATAAATGAATATTGTAGGATACCAAAAGAAATGGCGAATCGGCTATTGGTTGGCTATTACGCTTGGTGTTTTCCCTAAGTTAAATCAGTTTACGAGTTTTGAGTTTGCGTTATCGTGTTCTTGTTCTTTCGTCAATTTTCGGTGACTCAAGACGAGTATTCGCCATCCTACAATATGATGAAGAATTGTTTTTTCAAATCCTTTTTGATAGCTCTAAGTATTTATATTGGGAGTGAGTTTGAGCTTAATTTTTAAATTCTTGAATCTCGAATAGAAAATTTTCTGAGATTTGTGTTATATTATTATAAAAAGTAAATTATATTTAAAAAATATTTTGTTTCTTCCATTAAGTATTCGAAAAATTGTATTATACGAGTGTAATTAGTTTTAGTATTAACAGGTTTACAATCAGTACATATCCTACAGTCAGTATTTTGATGATGTAATGATTGTGTGGAAAGCTTCGAGATGATTATTATTAAGAGTAACTTGAAATTTCATTTTTGAATTCGCATAATTCGGATTTAAAACTCTGTAAGATTTTGAAACTTTTGAAATTTTCGAAATTCGAAACTCTCGAAACTGATTAATTTTCTTTCATCCAATTATTAAGTAAGAATATATATTTTTATTGGATATTGTTGTAACCAACGTCAAGTATTTTGAAAATATTTCCATGAAAATATACTTCCGATTTTTAAATTTGAAAATGACCTTTATAAGTTTCTTCAAGGTTTTTCAAAATTATCGTAGTATCATATAAATATCATTTTGACTTAGTCAATTTTGGATAAAAATTTTTACCGCACTATTACAGAAGGTATAATTATAGTACCATAACTATAGGTACTATAACTATAGCATATATAATATAGGTATTATTCTAAAAATTACCTGTTTAACCCTTTGCGTTCGGCGATCTTTTCGTTACAGAAAAATAGTAATTGAAAAACTTTTTGCCATGAAGTCGTCGATATTTTAAAATTAATTAATCCTTTGCACTCGAGAGGCTCCTCTCAGTCGCCATTTAATCAGATTCTAAAGATGGGTAATAATTAATATATCAAATTTACAATTACCCAACGATGCGTGGAATATCGAAGTAAAATAATTCTACGTCTTAATTTCTATACGATTTCTTATTTACCGTTTTAAAATTATCATCGACTTTATGGCAGAAAGTCTTCGAATTACTATTTTTCTGTAACGAAAAAATCGTCGAGTGCACAGGGTTAACATCGAACTTTAGAAACTAATTAAATGGCGACTGGGAGTCGCCTTTCGAGTGCAAAGGGTTAAATTACTTTGTCAAGGTACAAACTTATCTTCGCGCAGTTATTATGAATTTTCTCACATGGTCATTACATTGTTACATACTATTGTTATAATTGTAACTATGTATACATTCGTCTTACGCGATATGAACGTTATAGCGAGCAGTGGTTCTCAAACATCTTTAGACACAGACAAATTGCTTCTTTAGGCAAATCAATTTGAAGCTATTATAGCGGAACCTCAAAATTTTACTTGATTTAATTTTTCTTATCGTTATCGTAGAGAACAATTTTTATAGGAAAAGGGTATACATTAAGAGTTAAAGTTAAAGTGGCATAAGATTAAACAGAAACTTTTGTTGAAAATACGTCATAATTAATTTTAATATGACGAATGATTAAGATTGCAAACATTCGTAATATAAATTATTTATTTATTCATCAAGGTCATGTCTAGCTGCGTAAATTAACGTTTAGCTCATTTTCGTAGTAATTTACTTCAACGCTTTTCATATTGGCCGCAGAGGGAAGCCCCTAGAGACATCGGATAGAGCCCCAGGGCTTTACACAGCACAGTTTCAGTAAAGACTATATGTATAGTACACCTCTCTAACAAGAACCATTTTGATGTATCAGATACTTAAGACTCTACTTAATCATCTGATAAAACTTAAAATAAAGACATAGTGACAAACGAGATGGTACTTGTCTCCACATAAAGGGGATCTAAGATCAGGTCACATAAGTACTCGGCTGAAGATGAGTTCTTAGTCTAGTTCGAGAAGTCTACTATAAAATGCAATCGAGCTTCGTTATTTTAATTCGATAATGCAGGGTTAACAGTGGTGCCCTATTCTTGAAAAAATTTAATTCGATACAAATTAAAATATACATTTTGGAATTCCGTGCACCTCATTTCGAAGAATAAGAAAGGAAGTAAAGGCTATTGATCGAGACACATATTTTCATTACAATATCTTTTTTACAATTGATATTCTCGTTGCAATTAATTTGGATTTTGTAAATATAAAAAATCTTTTCACAGAAATCCAAAATCGTTATTAAGTTAATTAGTTTACGACATGGATAGCTGGCAGGACTATTTTTTAAAATATCTAGGTACCTATTATTTCTATACTTCAATTAAACACTCGTAACAGAGATCAAGTAATTCGAAAATTACTTTACGAATATAAAAATTGCACATTTCTGTAAATTACGTAGAGACGTTTAGTTAATACATATTTTTAAATAAGACTTGGTAATAATTAAGTGGACTTTAATTGAAATAAGTACTGACAATGGTTGTGCAGTACAGAAAATGTTTAGAGAAACTATTTGAAATTCTGATACTTAAGAAAATAAGTATAAAGTAACGTGAAAACAACTTTCAAAGTTTTTGAATAATTAACGAATATACGTACTTCCAAATACCAACAAATAGTATTTAATTAGGATAATATTGGTTAACGGTTAGCTGAATATTCGTTGGGATGCATACTGATAACGAATCAATAGTGGAAAAAGAATATTTGGAGCAAATATAGATATAAAACATAGAGAAACAGGCTTCTATAATTTATATAACCTGTTTCTTCAAAGTCCTTTCTTAATACAACTAATTCTGTTTTTACACGATAGATACGTTCCCGAAGAATACGTGTAAAAAAAAAATTCGTATAAAAAAATATATTGCATCTATGGAAAAATAGAAGATTGGTTCCAGTCCCAAGAAATCAACAAAAGTAATACAATAAACCATGAGTTTTCATGTTAGGATCTTAAACATTTTATTTCATAAAGATTGGACATGTATCGTACAAAGTAAATTATCATTTGAAAAGGAAAAAAGCATGTCACTAATTCATGAACACAAAAATTAGGCAAGATAATATGAGTTACACATAAAGAGATTTTATTCGTTGTCACTTATATTTTAATTATATTGTCACATATTGTAGGTTAAGGGGTTAATAAAACAAAGGTTTTAAAGCTATAACTTACCGTTTATTGACTTTTACGCAAAATTAATTCCTCATCACCAATGTCGCAGTTATAAAAATAAAAGTAAAGCAAAATTTTCTTCTTAGAATTTGGGTCGATCGTGTTAAATCAAAATAAGTCGTGTAAAAAGAGAATTAAATTTTTTTCCTAATTCGTGTTAAATCAAAATCGTGTAAAAGAAGTTCGTGTAAAAACAGAATTGAGTGTACTTTTTAAATAACTTTTTAAATGTCAGCAACTTTAACATTCAGTTCACTCATTCTCTGTGAAACGTTTAGAATGAATAAATTTCGAAAGCCTGAACTAAATAGTGAAATACATTTCATGTTCTATCCACATTATACAGAACCTAGTTCTTCAACAGTCCAGAACTGAATCCTGTACGTTCCGTCAGACCATATGAAAGAGACATTAGATCATTCTCACTAAAACGAGTCTAACCTCTAAAGCAGACTTGAGCTGTAACATTATCCAAGGTATGAATACAACTATCAAAATTAAACTTCTCATACGTTTCGTGGAACAGAGAAACGTTATACTGCATGAAATCCACTTTGAATATACCTAATTATTATGAAATTTCTTCCACCTAGCTATCAGCTAAGAGACTCTACAAAGCTTCGTCCCCGTTTATGCGTCATTTCTATGGAACAAAGAGAATTTAGGAAAAATTAAATAAATCTAATACGAATTTTCTCTTTCAAAGTGAAGATCGTAATAAATTCTCGGAAGTTTGTATCGGTTACGTGGCTAAAATATAGCACCAGACAAAAGCTAAACTGTCTGTCCACAATCCAAAGTTTAAATTGATTAATATTAGTCGAAGCCAGAGCTGTCCAACCCTCGTTCGTGAGCAAAATGGATTTCTCTCGATATATATCTTGTTTCTTACTGCAACACCGAGATGGTAAAAGCTAATACCATTTGCTTCGTCGATCTCTGTGTCTCTTTTTCCTATAATGACACGTGAAAAAACCGAGATTATATAAAGGACTTCTAATTGACAGCAGTGATTTTGTTTAAATTTGCTTTTCGTTGACAGGCAGACTACTTAGATAAGGATGGTCTTGCTCTGTAACGATACCATTATTTTTTGGCGATACATTAATTTACTTTCGTAACGATTTTTGCATAATTTTTTGTTGTAGATCAATGACTAAATAAAGGATCGTTGGAGAACGGCTGAATTAGAGCATGTGTATTATTTCGTTGTTTTACAATAAGTATTGGTTAAATTAAGAACAAATTAACCCATTTGCATCCAAGCACGGAATATTCCGCGAGCTACGACAGTTGCCTATCACCAAGCGTGAAATAATCCGCGAGCTGACTTTTTCCATTACCAGTTGCTGAATATTCTTCATATGCCACAGATCACGTTTGATCCCTTTTGTGAGCATCTCATCTACATCGCTTCATTATATTCTTAACAAGTTTTACTTTTGTTCTGAAAATGGTAGCCAATTTCCATACTGAAAAACTCATACAGAAGAAAATTATGAGTGACGATGACATACCATTTCACTATATTCTCATTTACGACATTAGAAAAAGAATATATTAGGGATGATCCCAACCTCTTAAATCCAAAATATATATATAAATTGTAAAAATTTGTCACAAAAATTCACATTAAGGGATGAAAATTAACCCTGAAATATTTGACTATTTTCTATTTTATTTCTGTAACTCAAATATTGTACAATATAGAGAAAAATGTTTTCGAGAAAAAGTTACTTCTTTTGTTCAGATTTATTACGTAGTAAATTGATAAAAATTATGAACAAAATTCAGTATCATGAAAAAATTCTGTGTTTTAACATAGATTAATGATTTAAATAGTTATAAATAACAAAATAAAATAAATAATAATTTCTTGATACAGATAAAACGTTTGTTGTATCATTGAATTGTAATTATCGGTAATTGAACTTGATTTCATTGCATAGTTTGTAAGCGTTACGACAATAAGGACAATGATGAATAGAGTATTATAAATTATAAATATTACTATACATAACAAAGTAATTATAACTTCCGCTATAGTATGTCTATTTTAACTGTACATTTGTTATTCTTCCTTTAACTTTTTTAAAAAAACGAGCACATTTTTGCCACGTAGGAATTGTTTGACTTAATTCAAAAAATTGAATAGAATATCTGAATTTTATTCACAATCGTTAGTTATAGAAATTTCAATATTTGATTTTTCGTATTTCCGTTATCACCAGTTTGTATGACCAAGGAAATCAAAGTAAAATTTGAACAATCACTTATCAGATATCTTTGTGCACACTGATGACAAATACCAAGTTTAATTATTATCGTCCACTCATAATCTAGAAACAATAAAATTGGGTTACAATTTGATATGCTTTTGTTTATCAATTTGATTGAACTAAATCTCATAAGACCATGGCTGTCTTAAGAATTAAGTCTATTGACCTTCCGGATAATAGTGAATTGATATTACAATTAGGTGTTTCGTTTTAATAAAATAACTAAATACTAAATAACTACTACAAACGAATTGCTTGATGGCAAATCATAATATAACGATAAAATAAAATAATACGCGAATAAAAATATAAAATAATGTTCAAAGAATATAAATACGAATATAGGCTGATATAGAAAATAGAATATAAGATATAGATACGAATATAGACAGATATAAATAACATATAAGAGTTCAAACAATATATAAATAATATAAGCAAATATAGACAGTATGTGACAATTCTAACGTCACTTGATGCTATAAAGAGTCAAAGGAAGATATCAAGACGCAAATCATTTGTCCAGACAGAGTGCAAATAAAGCATTAAGAGATTTCACAAATCATCATAGTGAAATAGGAGAACCTCTTGCAATATTAATTCAAACGCAAACAAAGTTAATTCGACGTGTGAAATATGCGTAATAGAAGAGATCAGGTCGATATATTCCCAAGTAGTACATACTACTGCATGCATGCAACAAAGGAGGTTCGTTTCTAATGTATTGTCTTCAGAAATACCTAAAAACTGAATGAATTTATCAATGTGAAATTTCGACTAGCATAAAATAATGATTTCAAAACATATTTTTTATATATATTTGCCGTAAAAGAGCAAATGAAATTTGTATTAAGTTCGTAGCGACGAATATTTCCTATATCACGAAATTTATAACTATTAAAACTAACCTAAAATCGGATTACGATTCACGGATCATCCGTGGCGACATCTAGCGTGCTCGTATTTCATACGCATGCGCGCGCAGGCATTTGTTCGAGGATTCATCACTAGTGTTCCAGTTCTGGTGTTCCACATTGCATCGTATTTTGCCTAGATACTAATCGTTTCAATTTTCGTCTGAATTTATTTCTCTAATTCACTTCCACGAAACGCATCGGAAGAAACAGATTCTATAAACGATATTTTCACATTTATTTTTATTTAATCATCATAATTTGTATGCGAAAAATTGTTGAGTGATATAAAAATGCTGAAACATTGAAGGACCGAAAGCATCGATTTCCTGGTTAGTTGGAAACTGATGAACCAAAAATTTTATCCATATTTCAATATACTCCAGGGTTATTCAATTGCATCGTAGCAGTCAGTGAACATCTAAATGAATTGTCTATATGATATTAAGAATATATGATCTGAAACCATTTAAATCTAGCGTAATGCATAAAACAATATACGAGTTTTAATCTTTTATCAAATTTGTACTATATGTATCTATTTGACAAAATATGCAAAGATCAGAAGATCGTTTCATAACTTACAATTGAGCCGTTAACTGCACAAATTGGTTAACTTCATAAAACAAAAAGTGGAGAAATGCAATGAAATAATGTATATTGTTTTTTAAAATTCCCTTTATAATTTAAATCGAAATAAATATCGTAGAATGCATAAATGCAAATGTAACTTTCATCTAACGGTATATAAAATTTATAAGAAAAAATAGCCAAAAGGTAACCGTTAGTAATATTACCATTTTTACGTTATTGGAAGAGTTAATCGATTTGGCAAGTGAAAAAAGTAATAAATTTAAATTTTACTAAATTTTACTTAAATTCTGATAAGACGGCACTAAAAATTCACCGTTATCGTTCATGGCTTGCTAGTGCACTTGAATTGCATTATTGCAACGATTTACATTAGAGTACGGAGTTAATCAAAGTGACCTCTGAAATAAATTATTTATTATTCAGTGGCCAAAAAATTTTTGTCGTTCAATGGTGTTAATCTTAATTATCAGGGAAAGTTATTATAAATATAAAAGGTTATATATATATTATCATTAAAAAATGCTTGGACACTTACTTTATTGTAAATATCAGCAAAATTTTCTAGAAACGTAATATATTTCCTAGATTTCCTCTGGTATTTCACAAATATCGTGATATCGTTGAGCAATATAAATAATATTTTTTAAATAGTATCAGCAAGTTATATTTATTATAAATATTATGAACAATTATTAACAGTAGTTTATTATAAGTATTATTAATGTTAATAAAGACATTGTAATAAACATTAAGTGAAAAAGATACATGTAAAGGCAGACTAAAGAGATAAAACTCTAACAATAAGCAGTTCTATCTAACATCTGTTCGTTCTCCAGATAAAAGTTTATTTAAACTGATTATTTCTGATCGGACTCGGATATTTGTATACTTTTGGGCGAATTTTAACAGAGGACTTCACAACAGTAATGCGAATAAAAATATTTAATATTATCATGATAAACAAATGATTTTCAAATAAGACTTTTTACTTGTCACGAGAATTTTTGAAACATTCCATGTCTGACAATAAATCGGAAATATCGATTTCTTCCTTTCTAAATTAACGAGTAAAAATAAACAATAATTAATAAATAAAAATCGTTTTAAATAACCCGAAGTGTTATTTCTTTATAACAAAATATAAGAAATTGTTTATAGAAAAATGTATGAATTGCTTCGTAGGTAAAAGTAAATAAATAATTACTATTATTATGTTGTTCCCTTCCCCTTTCTTCTTTTTATAAATCGATCAAAATTATACCTATTAACAAAGAATGTAATATATTTTTTGGTGTGCCACAGAGTATTGATAATCGAATCTACAGTGCACGGTGCTGCAACACGATGACGACGTTCCGAGAAACGAAGAACTTTTCTCTCAGAAAAGGATCAGAAATTCGAAAGAATCTAACAAGGGATGGAGAGAAACAATGAGGAAGCGAAACAGGGGGAACGTCAGCACCAGAAATCGCTGCGGAGCTTAATGAAAATAGAGCAGACCCTGCTGGTGTCACAGCAGTAGAGGGGCGATTATTAAAAGCAACATTTGACTTGAACAATTTTAGGTTGAGAAAAGGTTCTTTGAACGGATGAATCCAAGTCTGAAGTTTACAGGAATAAAAGGGATGTTTCGTTAGTCGGAAAGCCGGTGAAAAATACCTTGCTGGCTCTGTTGTGCCAAGAGTTAAACGCGTGGGTGCTTGAATGGGCCAGGGTTGCTTTGAGGCCAACAGCGTGTAGGATATTGTGAAAGTGGAAGACACAATGCGACGAGAACAGTATTTTCATATTTTAAACGAGAACGCTGTATCGGAAAAGAATTATTGGAAATAATTTAATAGAAAATTGTGAAGATTGTGAGGAATTTTTCGACTCGATCTCTCTCTAGTACTGGATTTTAACCATATCTAGAGAAAAAAGATTTTTATAAATGTAAGAAAACGATATTAGATGATTCTTAGAGAGAACGCATAAAGAACCATATAGAAATTGGTTTAATTAAATTGAATTAACGTAAGATAAGTTAATTGTATATTTGTGTAATGTAACTACAAAAATTATTTTAGTAAATATTTTAATTAATTATGATGTTTTACATAATGTAAAAGAGAAGGATAATTTTCGCATATAAATTACACTGGTTTATTTAAATTTCTAATAAATTTTTGTATTTCACCATCATTCGTTTCTTATCATACCAAGCTAAGATTACTCCACCGTTCTTTTCAACGATAGATAATATAACGAATATATTTCGCTGTTAAGAACATTTTGTGGATCAATCAAGGAAAAATGTGAAAACCTTAATTTTTATAAAAATTGAATACACAAGTTAATATTCTGTTTGGAAGAGACTCGGTAATGCTAATGTGTATTTTGATCGAATAAAAATTGTTACTTCGCGCAATTATTTCAATTTATCACTTTGTATAACTTTTAATTATCAATTCACATTTTTATCTCACCTCACAGAAGAAACAATTTCATATGGTACGACTTGACAATTAAAATGTATATAAATTTAAAAATAAAATGTGGAGCAATAAACTAGAAAATGTCAGTGACATATTTTTAAGGAAATTTGTTACTGTCAAGAATTTGGTCAATAAATATGTTCTGTGACAAAGTGTATCTTAGGTATTGTAGTTTGTACGAGTGCCAAGTGGAGCATTCTACAACTGAACGCATCTTCGTTCCTTTTTTGGAGACTGGACATTTGTTTAAATCGCTCTGAATGTTTTCACGGAAGAAGAATTCGATGCCAAAAATGAAATTAGATAGAAACGGTGAGAGAATATTTTAATAATAAAATGAAAAAATCCGTGGAAAATATAAACTACCAAATTAATGAAAAATCATAAATAACAGTGGATATTATATCAAAGATAAAATTTAAAAAAAAATAAAAATTTTAATTGAAACAATTGATTTCTTTCTCTAAAAAACGAAAAAACAAATTAAAAAAGGAGAGAGATATTGAGAAATTTTTGCAAAAAGTTCTACGTCATTAGAATTTAGAAATAAATTACGGGATAAGTAGAAAACAATTATAACAATTATAACAATGGATATATCAAAAATTAATTAATGAAAGCTATTCCAATCAAATTGATTGATTAAAAACGAAAGAAAAACAAAGTCAAAGAAAATAACAAAAATTGTCGATAAATCTATTAAATTCGTACTCGTGAGACAGCCTTATTTCATTGTTCCTAATGAATTCTATAGCATCAGTTTCACTGCACGATAATACAAGACTACACACGACAAGATGAATCTATTAAAAACTGGATCAATCAAGGTATAAAAGTCTTCTCCTTCACCCGTTTTACTCCATCGACCTCTCTTCTGCGGACTGCTATCTATTTAGAAATCTGAACAACGTTCTGGAAGAAAAGGGCCAAGCCTGACCGATGAATTTCTTCCAATAAGTCTTTTCCGTTTGAGCTCTCTAATTTATTCTAATACTTTAGAACTAAAATACTATTCTAATAGTTTATAACTAAAATACTATTCTAATATTTTACATATATTATAATATAGTTTCTATATTTATTATCCCATTATTCCAAACGTCTGTGTATTACCTGTTTACTATCTAACACGTTAAGTGCCCAGCCCGTTTTGCTTGCCTTTCTGTTCAGGCCCAGACTCGACCATTAAGGCGGCAGCCGAAGTGTTCATAAAATTCGGAGATACTGTACCAATTGTTATAACAGAAATTCCTAAACATTATGTCTAAAGATGGCGAAGAATTTAACACCAAAAGCTAGCATCTTTTGGTCCTAGTCTGGACCGGTCCCTGGGGACCGGCGTGGCACTTAAGGTGTTAATCTACGTCGTAAAATGAAAGTTTATAAATTACATGTAAATATATAATTCTAGACATCAAATGTATATTTCGTTCTAAATTATTTACTTCTATTCTCAAGTTATTTACTACTTATTTTTAACTTGTAACGAAAAAATTTTGAATTCTTTTATTCGCGATATATTTCGAAAATCTGATGTTGCAATGCGGAATTTTTACTTATTCAAATTTATTTGAATAATACCGCATCGGCAGCATCTGCAGTCCAATTAACCGATAATGTATATCGGCGAGAAGACATTCGTTATTTTCCTGCTGTCGATACACATGACGAGCTGAAAGTAAGTATCGATGCAATGCACGTCTCATTTTCTATATTCCAGAGTAATGTAAATGCAATGGCATATCAAACGTCACCTCGTTTGCTTAATAATAAGGTCACCAGTAATCTATAACGAATATTAATTTCCGTGTTTGACGTTCATGAGGAATCAGACGTTTCTTATATTACTGACTAGCAATTTTAATTAGCAAAATATAATACGTGAAATATAAAATACGAGACAATTGTCGCAAACCAAAATATATTTCAAAAAATACATCAATTTATTACAGTATTGCGTATTGTTTATCTTGAATATTGTTTCATGCACAACTAGAATTGTAAATACCGATGACAATCGCGAATAAACATGTTGAAATATACGTCAATGGAGAATCATTCTTTAGGAACGTAACAAAGGGAAATAATTATGACATTTAAAAAAAGAAAGTTAAAAAACTTGCTATATTCAATCTTGTATAACTTAAGAGTTAATTAAAACATCGAATTGCTTTTACAATATTGTATCGAATATTCAGAAACTTCGCAAGATATTTAAATCTAAATATATTTAAAAAGAAAAAGTATCAAATTTGTTTTCCTATATTTGTTGAAAAGTTAATTTCTCGACACAGTACTTTCGAAATATTATCTAATCTACCGTAATTTGATGAAATGCAAAGATTTTAGAATAATACGTTGCTAAAAGCGCGATTAAAATATTTAGAAAGAAATTCATAATTCAATAGATTGTAATACGACAATTCTTTAGTAATTAGTATTCTAATATTCTAATTTCCTAGCAAAAATTTATTCTATGTTTAGAATTTTCAAAATTGCAAATTGCGAATTATAATTGCATTATTTTAAAGCTATTAAATAAAATATCTTTTATCGTTTCTGAATAATTATTGTTGCTAACTGTGGCAGTTACTGTCTAAAGTGTTTCAATATAAAAATTGTTAACCTTTAGCTGCTGAGACAATCTCAGAACACTGATATGGATAAATACTGAGCTCATTAAACCAAAAATTAAAAGATATTGTTGTTATATATTTAGAAGATTAATATTACTTTGATTGTGATATAGAAAAATACATAATTGATACGAGAATGGGTTGAAAAGTTCACAATATTGTACTAGAAAGAAAAGAAAAATATCAACTATGTGAAGAATTGTATCACGTAGAATTTGTCAGATTCTATGTCATTATTCGAGCTTTAAAAAGAAAGAATCGAAAACTTTAAAAATTCACTGTATTCGTCAAGAGACTTAACTCCTTTATGAGTTGCGACAATCTTAAGAATAATTTTCGTTTGGTCGATATCGGTGCGTGAGACCGGCATTGTCAAGGGTTAAATTATTAATGACAATTAATAATTTAAATTATTAATACTAATTATTGTAAAAACTGAATTCCCTCTACTGAAGTAAATCTTTACACTTCCGTGGCTTTTTTTGACTGATCGTCTTTTGGTGATCGTCTTTTTGCCTTTCTGGCATTCCCCGCCCCATTATCTTCTGTTTATAATTTGTATATTTGTGCATTGGCTGTCCAAACAACAAAGTGAAACAAAGTAATCTTCTGTTCATACTCTTCAGAATTCTTGAGCGCTCGGCATCAAGTGTTCACTCGCTGCCGCCTGAGCGGAAAGTATAGCAAAATCGGCGCTGCACTCAACGTGTTAACTCACTAGCGCCACCACGACTCGTATCTACAGGAAATGTTTATCGTAAATATGGTATACATCATTGAACTATTTTCTGATCTTTCTGGTATAATCTTGGTACATTTTCCTACTACATGAGTCATATTCTTTACACAAAAATATCTTCACAAATTTTTCAACACTATAAGGTGTCCAAAAAGGTTAAGATCAAACTAAAACTACATGTTATTCAGGTCAAATAGATGAAAAAAGATCATATAAATTCGTCCGATAAAGCTTTATTGAAAAGATATAAGCGTTCAAAAATTTACGGACAAAATTCGTCTTACAATTCGTTGTAGAGAATTGAATACATAGTACAAATTCTCAATAAGGAATTTATCTTTTCTTTTTCCTCTTGAATTTTCGAACATTTGTTATAAATGTCACAAAAATCCATAAATATCCTTTAAGGCGTATATTTTTTTAATAAAGAATTTTTGAACATATGTTTATCTGAACTTTTTTCATCTTTTCACCGCAGTAACACGTAGTCCAAGTTTCAAACCTTTTTAGACACTATAGATTAGGTGAAGTAAAAAGAAATCCATTATTTTTGCATGAAATTGAATGCAAAAATAATGGATTTATTTTTATAAATACAAATACTGGAATATTCAGGTGGTGGCCAATATTGTTAACTTACTTCGTCTTTTATTATATTAGGTGTAGTTAAATATTAAAAATATAAAATATTAGGTGTAGCATGAAATTGAATGCAAAAATAATGGATTTCTTTTTACTTCACCTAATATATACAACCGTACTTGTGAAAACGTGAAATACTTAATCAATGTACATAAATTCTAAAATAAATATTTTGTCAAAAGCAGCTTCATATCTTCAGTAAATATAAAAATAAAATACTCGAAACTAGTGATTATTATTAATTTGGTAAATTTAGGGTTAAATTTGTTTCTCGAAAATGTGGCTGCATAAATTGAGAAAGAATATTCAGCTGTCTATCCATGAATAACCAATGTATGATTATAGTTCACCGAGTATGACGGATGAAAATCAATTAGAAATATCTTTTTCACTGAACTAATACATTTCAAGTTTCATTAAAATTGTTTTATTTTTACCCCAACTGATTCACGATAAATATCTATTTTTGATCACCTCATAGGCAATTTTTGATACATATAATAAATCGTTGGTCTAATTTTGCAATAAAAATAGTCATATTAGACTTCCCGTTATTTTTGAAAAACTCTTAATAACTTTCATCTTTTCTTTCATTAATTTCACTAATCACAAAAATATTATTTTCTTCAATGTCATTCTCACTGCAACTTTCCATTGGTATCTTTTCAACGTCACAATGATACAAAATACAAAAAAGGGAAAAGAAAGAAAATATATAAAATACAAAAAAGAAGATAAAAAATGAAAAGAGAAAAATAATAAAGTGAAGTATAATATCGCTAACATTTCAGAAATTTTGTATCATGTGACATTTTCTCGTTTATAATTTAGTTTTCGTTTCATATTTCAGTCGCTCCTCGAATGTATCAAAGGAACAAACTGCCGATATTTTCACTGTATTTTGTTTTAACGAGATACAAAGTTCGGAAAGTTGGAGGGGTCTGGCAAGTTTGGAAGTTTAACGCACCTGGTTGCCGTAGGTTACGCGTACCGGTTATTCCAGTCGTTTTTTAAAAATAATAACTTCAACAAATCCAAAACTTTACTAAAGCGAATTTTACGAAAATTAATTCATAAATATTTTGGAGTATTCATAAATACCAATATGCAAATTTTTTTAACATTTCCAAAGTCGGAAATAACATACTTTTACCATTTTTAACTAAATTTTTACTAAATTCGACGAGTCACCAACCCGTAATTTTCCCGTAGTTAATAACCGAAATTTACGATGCAGTCAACAACCATATAGGTGAGTAATAAATGCGAAGTACACGTATGACGAACGACATATTGTGGAATAGGAAGAGAGTAATTAAAAGTTTATGTACGTCGCTGATTCACATATGTAAATAGAGTATTCACGTAGAAAGCAGATTCATTAAACGCTTCTTTTAATACAGCAAATATGCTTTTATGTCTCAATATGACTTTTTATTGATATGGGTAATAATACGAGTAACAAAAACTTCTTTATCCTCGCATGTTTTTTCTTAAACATTTTTAATTAATATATTCCATGCCCGATTCTTTTAATTACATTTAACAGGAAGTGGAGAAAAGTATTAAGATTACTTACTAGTAGAAAATTGAAAATTACGCTCCATTTGGAAAAATTTATCGCAGGTATTCCATCGATTAAAAATTTTTAGCACTATAGTGCTTTTGAATAACTTTATTCTTTAAATTGAAGGCTCTTGTTCGCTAATGCTATATATAGGGTGTCCTGGCAACGGTAATACAACCGGAAAGAGGGTGATTCTACGTGAAAAAGCAAATCGGAAATAAAAAATAAAATTGTTTCATTTGAAACCTCATTGTCAACAAAATCTACATATCAACAGCAAATATGCTTATATCAGTGTCCAAGTATGCACTGTATGAATAGTTTTAAAGTGTCTATTAATCCCTTGACCACGGCAGATTTTGATACGTAGCGGCCATACCATACGACAATAACTGAGATACGATGTGCGCCATTTTTGTGAAAACAAGCGCCCTCCGTGTCAGAAAGCTGAACTACGCAGAGCGTAGTTCACATGTCACAAACGTAAAATTTCTAAGCGCCTATAGGCATCCTTCGAGTCACAAACGCAAAATTTCTAAGCGCCTATAGACACCCTTCGAGTCACAAACGCAAAATTTCTAAGCGTCCATAGGCGCCTTACGTGTCACAAACGCAAAATTTTTAAGCGCCTATAAGCATCTTTCGTGTCACAAACGCAAAATTTCTAAGCACCTATAGGCGCTCTCCGTGTCACAAACGCAAAATTTCTAAGCGTCCGTAGGCACCCTTCGAGTCACAAACGCAAAATTTCTAAGCGTCCATAGGCGCCTTCCGTGTCACAAACGCAAAATTTCTAAGCGCCCATAGGCGCCCACAGTAGCCAAGGGGTTAATGCTTTAAGAATTCCTCCGAATCCCTCCGAATCCCTCCGAAACCCTCTGATGTCTGACTGGAATGTTGATACGATATCTTTGAATGGTTCGACAAATGTCTCTTATTGTTTTACGAACGACCGTTTAAAATCTCTCGCGAGTGTCCTAATATAACTCCTGATGTGTTGTGAGCAGGTTGTTTAAGTTTGATGAATGTTTGATGGAAGTGGATCTGGGTAGTGTCTATTGCTTGTCTTTCTACTGGTGCATGTGTTTACGTCTTACAAGAGTGTATTTATGAAGTATGAAAGTGGTGAAAGGAGAGAGTGTACGAACATTAGGAATTTACCGAGGTCGGGTCTAGAGTCACCCTAGATGCTGACCAAAAAATCAAGGTATCCTGCGTGTAGGCTGGGTAATGAGAAACGCGGTGTCCAAAGGTTACAGTAAGTGTTCAACTCCTGCTGTATTTTACAATGTACGTGACCCATACACTCTTACGCTATTTATATGTCAACATGATTCGTATCATAACATTTTGTGCACATTTAAGAAAAATATTATATATAGCAAGAAATTTTGTGAATATTCAAAAGTATAATGATAATAATAATAATAAATAAATGAGATTATTATTATTATCAATATACATATATCAAAATATTTAAAAGTATCCATACTATTGGGAAAATGTATCGCATTACTTGAACATTTAAGAAAAATTGTCGAATTTCATTGTTCCATAACATGATTAACGTCAATTCGAATTTAGTTTTTACGCAGAGGGTTGACAAATTTTAAAAATTCTTGCGCACAATTCTAAATTGTAAATTATAATTTTAACAATGTCTACGACTCGCATAAATTTTCAAACACGGAAGAATTTTTAGAATTTTCAACCCTGCAAGGGAAGATTTTATCCTTTGGTCATCGATTTTAATAAAATCGAATGAAAAGATTAAAAAGCAGATGTTTCGAAGTTTAATTTTCTCCGTATCTCATCAAATTTGGATTAAGGATAATACTTTTATTAAACTTAAGTCGAGTGACGCGTGTATTATGACAATGATATAATTCTACCATTTTTGTCGTTGCCGCTGATATTCGTCTATTTAAAAATTTTCTTTAGTTGATTATTATAAATGGACTACTATATATTCCATATGCTGCTATCTTTTGACATACGCCATTTTTAATAGAACTACCAAATTAATCAAAATGATTGGCTTAAAATATTTTATTTTTGAGTTAATGAAAACATATAGCTGCTTTTAAATAAATAAATATCAGTTTCTATATATTTATTTATTTATTGTTATGCTCCAGTTATACCACATCAACGAGTTATTTGACTAGACTTAGCTATATAACATAGTAATATAAATTTTGGGATAATTTTAACTTCTTTTAAGTTAATAATTTCACTTTAACATTTGAGAAATGGAGAAATGAAAGTTTCGAAAAAGTATGTTGTAAAAAATATAAATCTCATTTAACGTTAACAGTGCTTTTTTTCTTTTTCTACAAGAAATGATATTTTTGAATACATTAATTATAGGTCCGTAAAGTTTTATACATTACAATTACAAAAGATACAATTACAACTACAATTACAAAAATGTATTACGCTACATATTACAAAAGTCAAGAGTTAACAAGATCGTAAAATTTTGAAATTTGATCATTTTTCTCGAATATTTCAACTAGTGTATGTTCAAGAACATAAATTTGTTTCCGACACCACGCTTTCAACTATTTCTGTCTCCCATCGTAACAGACTTTATTACGTGCTGAATATTATGTTACTCCCGATTTTTTTAGTACTGATTCATCGAGTTAATATTTTTAAAAATCTGTAAATCTTAGAAAAAAAGGATGTTAAAAGAAGCCATTTTTGCCATCGCCTAGAAATGAAAAATTCCTTCAGAACCACCTTTAAGAGCAACTTCAAATCTTTGCTTCATTCAAACCTTCGATTCATTTGCCAACTGATCATCCTTGCTAATTATTTCAAACATGATTTAGTATTCGAAGAGGAAGATTACGAAACACGACGTTTGAGTATGCTTAATCAGTCTCATTTTCACGTATTTCGACTCATTTTTGACAATTTTCAAATTGTCAGAATGTCAAAATGTCAAATTGTCAAAATATCAAAATGTCAACTTGTCAAAATATCAAATTGTCAAATTATCAAACTCATAATTTCTAGGCACAGTGATAAAGAAATTTTTTGTAGCTTGGAAGATGCTCTTAAACCATTTGCATCCAAGCGCGGAATATTCCGCGAGCTACGATTGTCGTCTATCACCGAGCGCGGAATATTCCGCGAGCTACGACCGTCGCCTATCACCGAGCGCGGAATAATCCGCGAGCTGACTTTTTTTCATTACCAGTTGCTGAATATTCTTTATATGCGACAGATCACGTTTGATCCCTTTTGTGAACATCTCATCTACATCGGTTCATTATATTCTTAACAAGTTTTACCTTTGTTGTGAAAATCCTTTTAACCGCCATTATGAGTAGGTGCTGATACGCGCGCAGTGATACGGGCTAGTCGTCAGTTAAACGTCGCTGATGCCTGAACACGGCACCTTAAATAGAGCCATGATGCAAATGGGTTAAAGTTCCAAAAGGAATTTTTCATTTCCAGGCAATGTCAAAACATCTTTTTTAATATCTTTTATTTCACCGTTAATAACTACGATAACGTATAACTAATATGCAAAGAAAATACGGATTAAAAATATACGATACTTTTCTTTCTACTGTATTTTATGCTCGCAATGTATAGAAGCCATATTCCAACAGGACTGTACGCGTATGAAAGCAATAACGCTCAATCATCGCTTATTCCGACCCACATTCGCCATGTTATACATCACCGGTACTAAATAACACTATACGTAGTCTGCATGGGTAAATTTAATTAATTTTGGATAACATAACGAACGAGGAATCGAGTTTGATTTTAACAAGCAACGAAATCGGTTCAATTTCGTATTTCTCTGTTAATAGGAAATATGAACGGAGGATGATAGAAAATGGCCGCTTCTGGCTTTTACTGAAAATGGAAATTTGAAAGAGGATTGCTCAGAGAGTTACCCAATGAAATATTGGGAAAATTGTCGAAAATCAATGCAACTATACGAGCGTGATACTTATTAAATTTAACTTAAACACATTATGTCAATAATCCTATTAAGTGATCATGCAAAATATGTTACTATAATTTTCATCAGGATGTTTGTTACTTTATTAATAAAAGAATGAATCTTTATTTAGAAATTTTTCTAATAATTTTTACGTATAATAATTAAATAAGCTCGAATCATCAAATGTCTTTAATAAATTATTACAATTCTGTAACGTAATATAATATTTTTCCAGAAATATATATATATTAAATAATGTGAATATTGGTTTTATGAGAGTGTGAGTGATGGTTTCATATGAGATTACTAGTTACAGGTTACAGGATTATAAAAATACAATCACATTTTGAACAATATTCCAAAATATGTTCTCGGCTCTGATTCAGTTTGGACAGAACGTAGAGCATGATTTGTATGGGAAAGGGTTAAATTCCCAAGACAAATATTTCAAAAAATACGAAAGACATACAAAAATTGCATAAACAATAGTTAAATAATTTCAGGAGAGAGAGATTATTCTGTTAATTATTTGATCTTGCAATGACCGTGGAAAATTTTACAAAAGTCAACCTGTAATTTTTAAATTAGAACGTATAGTTTTACAGTAAATTACTGTAACGTCAAAGCGATTTCAAAACAATACTTAAACATTATTTTGAAAGGAATATTTCGTTATAAATATTTGTTTTTATTTATTTATTTATTTTTTGCACATCTTTTATTTGTTTTAGATTAGACATAAATTTCTATATAGAAATTACTAAATGAATAATTGTAACATTACAATTAGTAAATGTAAATGTAACATATTCTCTGAAATTTGTAATCTTTTGAGGGATGTACACGTCGGAGGGCTGTAAGAAGTTTAAACGCAATAATGGTTAGATGATATACTTTTATGTATATTTTTATCACGTTATGTAACGTAGGATAATGGTGAATTTAAAAGAAAAATATTGTAACATTCTTGCATATATAGTGTATACTGTGAGTATTGGTTTTATGAGATTTCACTATTTATGTTTCTTTTGTAATGTATACATGGATAATATATTGTGACGCAAAGTGACACAATGTAATATATTTACGTAATTATATTCGTAATGCATTTTCTGCGAGTGTTGGTTTTATGAGAGTGTGAGTGTTGGTTTTATATGTGTGAATGTTATTAAGGTAGAATAAATGAAAGTCATTTGAGACGATATAAATATATGTACGAGTGGAATCTAGTGTGAATGTTGATAAAAAATGTTTAGAAGAATGTGCCAAAATGAAACAGTTACGTGAGAATCGTCAAATAGTAAACATGTGTTAATAAGAGTGTGAGAGAGCGAGAGATAGAGAAGAATTTTCTAGATAGCGTGAATCTTTTTGTTTAAAATATTATATCGCGAATTAATGTCAATATTTAAATATTATTATATAAATATATTAATTTGTTAACTGTTAAAAAACGTACAAGAAATTGGTTTCCATATCTATCCCAGTCTCCCAGATTCAATTAAAATCTACTAAAAGCTGTGTTTTTGTTATAATAATTTCTATGAAACTAATAAACACGACATAAAACGTAATTTTACGTTAATAATCATCTCAAACAAGTGCGTGTGCTATTCCATTACATGCTTACCTTCTGAGAGAAATAGATTGAAGTTAAAAATAAACTTTAAAGGAAATATTCGGAAAAAAATGTATTACTTATCGATGAATAGATGTTATCTCTTTTCTTATCTTTAATTGTAATGTATGTATCTCAAAAAATAAAGAATGTACAAAAATTCGCCAAGGATTACTTTATTTCTTAACTTTCGTTAGTAAGCGTAAATATAGTACATACAGGCAATAATAATTAAAGTTATACAATGAAAATAGACAGATGCCTGTATACGTATAATTACGTTGCAATCTAAATAAAAATGAACGTTAATTTTATTAAAAATAATCGTTATTAAAAGTAACGCTCTGTATAACTGTAAAAACAAAATTTTTGAAGCTAATCATTTTAACTAACTTGATAATTTTAATGTTAATCACATAAAGAACTGTAAATATGAAGTAATTATTACAGTTTCATCGATTCAGTTAAAATGAATTTTTTAATGGTGAATAATTCATACTCGGAGAAAATATCAAAAGTTTTTGAATATATCTATCTCTGCACAAGTAAAATAAACGGAACATTGTTCGTGTCGTGACACACATGGCACCATGCCATGAGTGATCTCTACTGAGGCAGTAGCCAAATACTAAAAACTAGCCAGCACCGATATTCTTAAATGCATCCTGCACCGTCAAACTTCCGACACTTTTGAAATTTGGAAATTGCGAAAGCTACGGCGTCTAACAGAACTGTTGGTTTTTACGGTATTCAGCACACGTTTTCAGTCGCGTTAAATCCAATTTAACGTCAGAACGATCGAACTAGTAAAAATGATTTGTTTTACTTTTTTCACGCGCTTTACTCTGTATTTTGCAATTTCAACTGAAATGCGACGCATTTTCTATACAGGAATTAATTCGATTTAAATATCAAATCCAAGTCAGAAAATATTTATTACGCTTGATAATAATCCCATACAATTTTCTTAATTTTTTACAATTTTTTACAATTTTTGTCGCATGTTCAGTTTGGTTCATCACTGTAGGTACACCTCGTATTTACCTCATATGTGTTATTATTACTTATCAATAAAGTATAAATTCAAAAGTTTCGATTCGCAATTTCGATGGAAAAATACGACACTGAAAACGAGATGGTGAACATTATTTTCGAGAAACTTAGTATTTCTGTCGCATGCTACGCGCTTTATATGGCTAACTTGAAAGCACTGATCACAATTATGAAGTTCAATACTCGATAACGTCACTATTAGCCTTAACCTTCCAGCAAGCATACTTCTTGTAAGTATCGTATTGTTTCAATGTGGTAAAAAATTCTAACGCAAAATGCAAGTCAGAATCTACGGATAAATACATTAATATCTGACATAGAGAAGTTTAGACGATATAATTTGCTATTATCACGAAAGAAAATCTATCACGTCCAGTTATGATAGATGAAGCAGACTGCATATGAATTTGAGAAGAAACGGAACAAGAAAAGAAAGGGATATCGAAAAATTAGTCATACAGGATGTTGAAAAATCAGGGGCCGAAAGTTTAAAGGATTGCAGTACATACCGAAAGAAATAAAAATGTTTAATCAACGTGGATTCTACGATTAATCCTATTGATTAAAATAAATTTTACTATTTTTATTATTTTATTATTTTATTATTTTATTACGAATATTCAACATTACGAGTGAGTTTTTACATAACACGTTAAATATAAATACAGAAATTGCATGTATTTTAAATAATACCATTATTCAAATAAAATATGCAATACAGAATAAAACAGAAAAATTATAGATAATTATTACGTTAATTGGAGGTTGTCATAATTACCTGATTCAAATTCCTTCGATTTTTTTCTGTGGGCATGCTTAATAGTTTTAGCCTACTCATCAACTCTGAATAATTCAAGAACTATGACAACGAATAAGAAATGCATATACTACATTACAGTATGAAAAAATAGTTAAAGATGTACACCAATCTATGATACGTGAATGTGAATTTTGCATTGTACAGGAAGGAAGACATGTGGAGCCCGTACTAAAATAGTGAAAATTTGCAATATTACGTTTGAACCTATGAAGTAATTTTTCACCGATATTAGTAATAATTTTATGTTAATAACATTGAATTGATAACTTTGTTTAGATTCAATGTACTGCAAAAATATTAAATACTCGTGAATAATAAAAACCGATTTTACGTCAAAGAATTGATCGCGATACTGATGTAGATTAGACCAAGATTTCTCAACGAGAGTCATATGAGCCATTCATTGCACAAATCGATTACCCCCGCTTTTCGAAAAATCTGAAATTTAAATGTCAAAGCACTTGGTATAGTCGTAACTTTTTATATTTATAATAACTTTCCTTGATAATTAAGATTAACACCATTAAACGACAAAAATTTTTTGGCTACTGAATAATAAATAATTTATTTTAGAAGTCACTTTGATTAACTCCGTACTCTAATGTAAATCGTTGCAATAATGCAACTCAAATGCACTAGAAAGCCATGAACGATAACGGTGAATTTTTTAGTGCCGTCTTATCAGAATTGAAGTAAAATTTAGTAAAATTTAAATTTATTACTTTTTTCACTTGCCAAATCGATTAACTCTTCCAGTAACGTAAAAATGGTAACATTTCTAATGTAAATCGTTGCAATAATGCAACTCAAATGCACTAGAAAGCCATGAACGATAACGGTGAATTTTTTAGTGCCGTCTTATCAGAATTGAAGTAAAATTTAGTAAAATTTAAATTTATTACTTTTTTCACTTGCCAAATCGATTAACTCTTCCAGTAACGTAAAAATGGTAACATTACTAACGATTACCTTTTGGCTATTTTTTCTTATAAATTTTATATACCGTGAGATGAAAGTTACATTTGTATTTATGCATTCTACAATATTTCTTTCGATTTAAATTATAAAGGGAATTTTAAAAAACAATATATATTTTTTCATTGCATTTCTCCAATTTTTGTTTTACGGAGTTAATCAATTTGTATAGTGAACGACTCATATAGGCTCTCATTAAATTCAACATTAAATTTTTGAATCGCGCGAAAAAATGGTACAAGCACAATGAAAATATATCTATTATCTTGAAAAATTCAAACTTTTATATTTCCGATGAAAATAGGAGAAAGAAGCCATAGGTATACCTTGATACTGATGTTCAGAGGTAGGCACAAGCCAAAAAAAATGGAGAAATCCTGGATTAAAAATTTGTTTAAACCTCGATGGGTATTATAAACCCTTGAAATCTTGGACCGTCTTTTTTTCTTTAAATAATAATGAGTATTATAAGAAAGAATTTGTTATAACATCAATCGAATGCAAGATTTTTAATTAAAAGATAGAAACAATCATTTAGACCTGGCTGGTTCAGCGTTAATACCTAAACTATCGTCTCGTAGAAAAGAATTTTCTTTCTTTAAATTGTAACAATGGCTTAAGAAACTTGTGTTCGGATCATATAAATTTCTTAAAACGATTTCATTTCTGTCGCAAAACTTTGTTCAACATTACCGCTATTTCTTTCAGGCACTCCAGGCTTCGCATACACTCGTCGATGAATTAGCAAGTATTATTTCTGCACTGACACAAGCAGATCTTTCTTATTATTCCTGGATTATTCTCGCGACTGCAGTGAACCTTCGGAAAGTGGAACGACATTACAAATACCAGGAAAAAATGAATTCTCGTGGGACATGTAACAGGGCATCTGTAATTCGTGAATAACGGTATTTCAACCCCGAAGCTTTTTCGAATATTACTTTCTTTAAGCCACCATTTTAAAAAAATGTTTGCCACTGCTATTTTAAAGAAATATTCTTAAAATTAAACAAAAATTTCGAATATTATTTCCTTTTATTTGTCAGTTTACCAGTTGAAAACCGATCTACCGATTTATAAAAATATTTACCACTGTCATATTAAAAAAATATTCCTAAAGTTAAAAAAGATGATTTCGAATATTACTTTCTTTCATCTATTATTTTAAAGGGATATGTACCACTTCCATTTTAAATAAATATTCTTAAAATGAAAGAAACCAATTCGAAACTACAATTTAACCCTTTGCACTCGGTAGAGAAAACAGGATTTCGAAGATTCTCTGTCATAAAGTCGACGATATTTTATTAAGATAGCAAAAAATGTAAAAATAGTAAAAAAAATTAACACGTAAAATTGTCTTATTTCGATATTTCAAGTATTGTTACGTTATTTTGAATTCAATAAATCAATTAATGTCAAACTATAGAATTTTATTAAGTGGCGACTGGGTGTCGCTTCTCGAGTGCAAAGGGTTAAAAAAAAATATTTAAGAAATTCAAAATTCTTTATAAATATAAATACATGTTGCATTTAAAAAAGAAATTCTTGGAATAAAAAAATTTCCTTTCAATTTTCACTATGAAATACCAAAGGGGCATAACTGTGCTCGGAATGTTCGCGACAAGAAAATTGATATTTATTATCGGAAGCTATTGGAGATAGGAAAGTAAAAATTCTATACACTTTAGTTTCTCGATATTATCAACAAATACCACGTCAATAAAAAAGTCGACGACAGAATTCTTGTGTAACAAACGGATGCAATTGTTCGCATGCGATGAACTGACAGAAGCGACGATTAAGTCGAAATTCTCTTAAACTTGAGGATCGATCTGCGAACAAGTAGAACAAATAGGTACAAGCTGTATACTCCTACTTTCTATTTTATTCGCATGGATATGAATATCTGCTTTTGATTATTAATTATATTTTTCTGTGTTACATAACACGTTAAAAATGTCACGAGACTGATTATATAAAAGAAATTTTTAAGTCCATTTACAATTACTGCCAATTAAAAACTAAAAATAATTTAGACATGAAAAAATAAATAAAATACATAACTTATAATAAAAATCTTGAAATTTATCTGTTTAATCATTTTATGCTTTAAACTTACTGTTAGTTTTCAGTATTCTGCTATAAATTCGATTATTATAATTATTATACAGTCAATTATGAAAACTGATGTATATTTGAGTAGTATATATGTACCATAAGTAGTATATGGTACCAAAATTACAAACATACGGTTATTTAAATAATAAGAGAAAAATGAAGGAATACGTAATTTTGATATAATAATATTATAAGAATATTCGGATGTTTCACGCAAAATTAATTGTACACTGAATTGTTGTAATAAAGCATCATTATAAATAAGTAGAATAAAAACAGGAATAGGAAATTATAATAATTAAATTCAGAAAACTATAAATACATTACATAACTATAAGTACTGCAAATATAAACTTAAAATATTAAAGCACTGCTGTAAATAAATAAAAATAAGAATAAAAAATTATATTATTATAAATATTTTTATTTTATTTGATGTTTCTTTTGTAAAATGTGCAGTAAAAATAATCTTTTCTAAATAACAAATATCCTTTGTTTAAACTTTCTAATCTAATTCGTCTCGAGATGGAAAATAAAATCTTCGAGTTAACGTCAAATAATTTCGTTGCAGCACACGTTATACAAAGAGTATAACACGATGAAAATCATGTATGTATATGAATACACCCTCTAATTATCGTACAAAAATATCTCAAACTGTCTGTACAACCGTGTATACAAATATGCAGCTTCGTATAATTTCAGCTTGGTTTCAACGCATTTTGCAGCGTGTTAATGCACGGTATAAGATTATTCGAGTAACTTGCTGGAAGAGCAACGTATAAAGGATCGCGCACGTTACATTTTCGCCCCTTTGAAAAACGAAATGAAAGAACTACGTACATATACATTACACAGCGAAGAAACAGAGAAAGAAGAAATTTGGGACAAAGTAGAGTTAGGATTAATTTGACGCCCTAAAAGACAGATATACGTTAAAATCGATTCTGATGCAGCACTACTGCCTTTCCACTGGTCGTGAAAACTGCCCTCGTTCCATTTCAACGAAACGGAGATGTAGGTTAAAATACAGCGATACGAAACTTATGAACACCACCAGCCTTACTCTATGCCGGATTTTAACTTTTCCAGAGGTGGTCTCTGGTCAATTTCCGACAGTTCCGTGTTACAGTCTTGCGGGCACGTAGACAGCCAACCTCAGCATCCAGCCTGCCCATATAAATTGCCATGCTGTACAAATGTCAAAGCGTCATCGACTCGGGAATAAAAAGATAACGTCAAGCCGTGAAGCACCGTTTCGTCGGTATAATTATTCTCGCAGGGAAAATACCATATCGCCGACCTCGTAGCCTAGGTAAAGCGTCATGTGGCATCGACGTTTGGCCGCCATATACGCCAAATACCTGGCGTATGGGCCAATAATTCATCTGGCTTTCTCGAAAAACTTTTCAACTCCTACTCTTAGACTCTTACACTTGAAAAATCGGCATTTATATTAACCGATAGAAAAATACTTAGTTCTACAAAGAGTTCTTACGAACTCTAGACTTGGCAGCATTCGAGGAAGAAACGCAAGACACATAACACATAGTAACAAGTCAACTCTCGTTGCAGAGCACACATAGAAGCGAATCTGTGACGTTGTCTATCGTAAACACCACTCAAAAATACAGTCCACTGCACATTTCAAGGACCACGCAATTTCCTCCATGGATTCCACCGTCACTAACCATAGTCAAACAAGACCGACCTAGTAACGTAACAGATGAGCTTCGAGATGCAAAATTTTTGGTAATTTCATCATTTGGACGTCCATCGAAGAGCTGAAGTTTCCAAAGTATAGAGATTTTGACTTTTTGGGTAATTTTTGGGTATTTATTTATTTATTTATTTATTTATTTAACCTTCGATTGGTGACTCAAACTGATTGCTATTGATACTAAAATAGAAAGACACTAATTTCACTCTTCTCGGTTACCAATAAAACACATGTATTTTTTACTTGTAAATTATCACAGAAAAATAAAATGGAGCAGTAGGAGACAAATAGTTTCCTTTTAAGTAAAGGAACGTAAGTAAATTGATTTCTTCTGTTTTTAGTAACACAGTTAACTTAACAAAGATCAAATGTATAAAATAATTTTTTGATGTTTCTCTAATAACTAAACGAAGGTAATCGAGATGGTCATGTTAGATAGCGCACCTTGTATGCACTATAGCAGAAAGATGCGTCACCAATGGAAAGGTTAACCCTTTGCATTCAGAAATTGCTTCAAATAAAATGGTATGCAATTGAGACCAATTATTTGATTTCAATGATATTCGGTTTCAAATCTTACCGAAAATTTTTGACAAATGGTAGTGCGTGATTTTGATCTATATATGTACTTGCCAATAACCTTTTCGTATTTTCCTAAAACAGATGTTAAAATTTTTTTATAGATTTTAAAGTTCCCTCAGAAGTGACAAGATTCTACATACATTGAATGTAAATATTACAAAACTAATTCTGACTAGCTAAAATTAGTTTTAATTACGATCTCTGATCAATGCTAAGTTTGTCCAATTTTAGAATCGAGTAATTCTAATATTAATAATTTTTTTCAGATACTGATGATTCATTGTATGATAGTATCGAAGATTTTTTCACAATCTTATTCACATATTACCTTACTTCAGCTGTATTATTAGTTTGCAAGTACAATTGAACATCGATAATTCAAACTTCAAGAGAAGAACTATAGTCCTCGAGTTACAGAGGTTTAGACTTATCAAAGTTTTCGAGTAAAAGAGATTTAATGAATTAAAATTCAACTTATAGAAGCTTTATACCGAGATGAATAGTTTTCTCATTCCAGTGATTTAAAGAAGAGATATTCAATTTCTGAAGTTGAATTAGGTATCGTATATGATCTGAGTAAAAATTCGTTAGAGATTTTTTTCATTTTTGAACCACTTCTCACTGCATTAATTACATACATTAATTTTTTCAGGAAGCGTTAATGCTTCGAGCTTCTTCTGCGAACCAATTTTTATTCGTCACAAATGCAAAAGTTGAAGACGAGAGACGCAATTTTTATTTGAAATATACAACCATAAAATTCGTCTGGCAAAGAACTGTAGATGACGATAAAAGTTCAAGTTATGAGAAACTTGGATTTGTGGAGATTTGAATTAAAGAGATAAAATAATACATTCGCAAATATGATAAATAGTTCGAGTTGAAATCAATTTCAGTTCTAGAAGCTTTTGCATGGTGAAAAGGAGTTAACAAAATTGTAGTTTTATAGAGATTTTGGAATTGTAGGAGTTCGAATTATCAAGGTTTGGTCCTATAAATGAGCCGTCTCCTGTACAAATTGATTAACTCCATAAAACAAAAAGTGGAGAAATGCAGTGAAATAATGTATATTGTTTTTTAAAATTCCCTTTATAATTTAAATCGAAAGAAATATTGTAGAATGCATAAATACAAATGTAACTTTCATCTAACGGTATATAAAATTTATAAGAAAAAATAGCCAAAAGGTAATCGTTAGTAATGTTACCATTTTTACGTTACTGGAAGAGTTAATCGATTTGGCAAGTGAAAAAAGTAATAAATTTAAATTTTACTAAATTTTACTTAAATTCTGATAAGACGGCACTAAAAAATTCACCATTATCGTTCATGGCTTGCTAGTGCATTTGAGTTGCATTATTGCAACGATTTACATTAAAGTACGGAGTTAATCAAAGTGACCTCTGAAATAAATTATTTATTATTCAGTAGCCAAAAAATTTGTGTCGTTTAATGGTGTTAATCTTAATTATCAAGGAAAATTATTATAAATATAAAAAGTTATGACTATACCAAGTGCTTTGATACTTAAATTTCAGATTTTTCGAAAAGTGGAGGTAATCGATTTGTGCAGTGAATGGCTCAAATATTACAATAGGTGTTGAATTAGTCAATAAATAAACGAATCTTCATTGTATTCGAGAAACATGGTTCAGGTACCAGCATTGTTGGTAATTAGTTTATTTGTACTGTTTATTTGTATTATGTGTATTCTGAATTTCAGAATTGTCTGTATTTTGTATCTTGTATTCTGTTTCCAGTATTCCTTGTCCGTAATAATTATTAATTATTAAATCCGATTCGCATGGGCGTTTACGTGGGTGTTACATGGATGATTTGAAGACTGAAAACATAATAATTAGTGATTAACTGGAAAGCATGGGGAGGATTGTAGCTAACAGAATCGACGTTATAACAATTTCGTAACATTTCAATTCTGTGCAAATATTCTTTCGATCTTCCCAAATATCATTTTCGAAATTTCTGAGTTTCTTAAATGACTTTTCGAATCAATTAGTTCGAAAAAAATACGCATTAAAAATGCACCACTACCGTCTTGCGAAATACCCTACTTGCAATATACAATATACCTTTTCGGCATTTATCGTAACTTTTAAAAGAAATAAATCAATAAGAGAAGTAGCTAAAAGGGAAACTAAAAATATTGCAAACTGATATTTTATTAGACAAAAATATTCTAAGTAACAAAAAAATTAATTTTATATTATACTTTAGAATATTGTAAAATAATAATTTTTTACGATAATTTTTACAATTTTTGTTATAATTTGTTATAATTTAAATGTATTTCAACTTAATATGACATAAAAATGTAGAAAGTTAGAAATTTGACAAAAATCTTTCATAAAATTTCTTCGAATGTATGTTCACGGAAGTATAAAGTTTGGAAAAGGAGGTATAAAAATTTTATTATTCCCTCAACGGAACGACCATTTCGTTTCATGCATTCATCGTTCGCCGATAGATCTGCACTTCTTACATTTACTCTTCGTTAGTATTCTGCTTCGAGCATAAGGCCAATTTTAACTCGTTCAATTCCAGCAGGAGGAACCCGCTACGGCTTTGTTAATTAGACGCAGAAAGTCCCAAGTCACTTTTAATTAACGCGATTACACGATAATATAATTTTTCTAATACATTAGCTTATTGCAATAAATTTTGTACAGAACGAAAAGGCACCTGCTATGTTCGAAAATGCAAAAAGCTGCGAAAATTGAACTGAAACGAGAAAGCCATAATATGCTACTATTGATGTTTCTCCAATCTATTTATTTTCAAGATAGTAACAAATTATCAATGTCTGTAATAAATTATACCAGTGGTCTATAATACAAAGTTATTTCAGATTTTTGAAAAAGCGATACGGGAAAGTAACATATTTATACAGAATCTGCAATGTAGGATATATTTTTCTCAATAAATCGCAATTAAAAATATATCAGAAAATAATAATAATGATTATAAACATAATATTCATACAATGATAGTAGAAGAATAATTTCATTTTGATGTGACAAAAATGGTCCAAAAATATATATTTATTCTTCATTTAATTGCATCGTATTGGTTAATGCGATACTCTCGATTTTCAACTCGACTTAATTTATACACATCCCGCGACATTGTTATATTTATTTCGCCAGTTCCCGTACACATTTTTAATAGTTTCTAAGCAAATAACTCAACGTAGAAAACACGTGGCCAAATCAGAGATAGTAATCATTGTCAGAAATACTAACCACGAACGTCACTCTGTACCTTTGATCGATCACTTTCTTTTTACGAAGAAGTTATAACAAGATATACGTACCTTTTCAAAAATATATCACTTCGAATCAACGTAAGAATTAAAAACTAAACGATCGTTTAATATTAAAAAAAGAAATAATAATACAGTACGATACTTTGCAGTTCTTGCAATCCTTTGCAGTCGAGAGACGACTCTAAAAATTCTAAAGATCGATAGCCAATACTAAATTTAAAATAACATAATGACAAGTAATGCTGGAGCAAAAAGATACTGTAAATAATTTATACGTAATTATTTCCTATATCATTATTAAAAGTGTTATCGACTTTGTAGTAGAAAAGTTCAAAGTTATTACTTTTCTATAACGAAAAGGTCATCCAATGTAAAAGGTAAATGTATAATACACAGACCAATGATATTTTTATTTTCTTCAAAATATCTGAACAGAATTTTTAATATGTATTTATACCGAAATATTTTTTATATAATTGTTAAAAGTGTTATCGACTTTGTAGTAGAAAAGTTCAAAGTTATTACTTTTCTATAACGAAAAGGTCATCCAATGTAAAGGGTAAATATATAATACATAGATCAATGATATTTCTATTTACTTCAAGATATTTTTCCCGTACTCTTCCATGTTTATCCTATTGTTCCTTTTATTTCTTAAAACACCTCGCGAGGTCATTTTCTAACCTCAAACGATATCTCGTCGCATTGTCTTCAATTTCGTTCGTGACTCGAAATCCCCCCTTCCAATCTTTACTTTACCTTTTAAAAAAGCCAGAAGGAATGGTTTTCCGCTCAGACATAGCCAGGTTAGTTTTACACGATTGCGAGTTACGTGGAGATCACGCGATCCGTTCTTGAGATATTCAAAATGGCTGAATACGTTCCGGGCAGCCTCGTACATCAGCTCTGTCTGCGGATAGCGTCTCACGTGAGATCTTATTGTGAAACAGGTAATGCAATTCCCTTTTCCATGCACTTCGTAGTTACATATTTTATCACTTCATATTCAGTCATTGAAATTGAATTTTTCATATTAAAAGGGCGAAAGGCGAACCAGATTTACCCTAGATACGAAACTACAGTCTTAAAATTCCTGATGAAGAAGACACTGTACAGGAAGCACAGTTTACTCGAGAATAAAGCTTGACAAACACCAACGTAATCTACGTCATTCTCCATTAATTCATTAGTCTTGCTTTAATTGCTTTCCCTGATTCCTGCATCGTAAAATTCATATTATGCAAAGTATAGTTCGTGTTTGGTAAGTTATCAGTCGGGAGAATGCAAAGGCTAATTAGTCATAGTGAATTATTATTCCATTTCCTCTAATACGATCTTAAAGATAGGTCACACGAATTTTCATTATCGATTGGAAATGTCACCTCTATGAATAGAATCAAACCTATGATAAATCTTCAATTGCAAATATCTTAAGGTAGCATATCTTAAGGGAGCTATAATCATATACTTTCACCATCAGGGGAACTAAATCTACCATCTTGCACAATTTGAACTAAATCGGTAGCCCGAAGGCCTTGCAAGTTATATATGTTTCTTCCGAAATATTCAAAGCTTCTAGTTTTAAATATGATATAAATTAAAAGAATTAATTACGAGAAAATATCAAATTCGACTTAACAATTTGATTCTTTGTTATTTCGTCAAAAATAGTTTTACCGTGTCGCAATGTGAATGAATGCAAGATAAAATGAGGTACGAAATCGTTTCTTTTAGATTTCTGACGTAGACAATTGTACCAAGGTTTATGACTATGTCAACAGGTGTCACTAATTCAGTTAAGTTTAGGAATGTCAAAGACAAGAATGGACAATGAATGGATTACTCCTATCCCTTTATTGTCCCTAGTGCAACCTGAGCTTTGCATGGTACTAACTATTTGCAGCACAAACCGCACTTTACAATCTATCTCAACTGGTTTACAGTCAAGAAGTAACTCTGAAATAATATTCAAAATTTGATTTTAAATTTGATTAAACAAAAATTACAACACAACAGTTACAAAATGATATGTCGAAACCGATATATCTGCCAGAAAGAATCAAATATGTATAATAATTTTAAATATTAATTAATTTAGATATTAGAATATCGAAATTTCATATGTAGGAAACTAGACAGGAAATAAAAGAAATTATTGAGTCCAAGTTGACATAACACTGCAAAGAGATAAAATTTCTCACCGCTTTAACACTAGATTTACGTCAATTTGACGAAAGGGTTGCTCCAATTATATGATGGTAACAGATTTAGTTAACTTATATTAAGACTGTTAATATAATATATAATTGTTTTTAAATTAAACTAATCGTTAAAAAAAAAAGGCACGTGGTTTCCTTTACCTGTCAATTTGACAGGTGTTCTTAGAAATAGGTGTACAGATAGCGTCCGTAAACCTAGTGTTAAACACGTGTTCAATGCATTACGATAGTCAAAATGACTAGAAAATTCAGTTTCTATTTTTAGAATTCTGAAAACGTGCAAGATGGAGCAAGACTTTACAAATAAAAGAGTTCCTGCTTAAAAAACAAAAAAATTATGAAATGCTTATTTACTGATTTCAACACCTTAAATACGCTTCTCGCTGATAGGAAAATTATTCCATATGTAACCCGTTATGCTTTACACATACAGGGTGTCTACTACATCAACGGTAGTATAACCGGGAAAGGGATGATTTTACATGCAATAACGAATCGAAAATAAAGAATAAAATATTTTGATCAGAAGCTTCATTTTCGAGAAAATCGAGTTTGAATATTCACCGAGTACACGCGCACTTAGCTATGGCGTAGATGTGTGGATTCATCGATATATCAGCATCAGTGGTATAACCAGGAAGGGGATGATTCCATATGAAAAAATGAATCGAAAATAAAGAATAAAATTTTGTCATTCGAAGCTTCGTTGTCGAGAAAATCGACTTTGAATATTCACCGAGTATGCGTGTACTTAACTTTGGCTAAGACGGATGGACAAGATTGCTAGGACACTCTGTATACTAAATTTCATTGAAATAAAAATTGTTGAAATAGGTAAACTTCCTTCTAATATAGTGGTCGTAAACTTTTGCACGTCGCTATAAACCCTTGCACTGGCAAAGCAACTTTCGGTCACCATTTAATAAAATTATAAAAATCGATAATTAGTATAAAATTTAAGGTAACGAAGTATCGAAATAAAGTAATACTTCACGTGTTATTTTAAAAAATATCATCGACTTTTACCAGATGAGCTTCCACTTACTATCAACCACCAAACAACAAAAAATCATCGAATGTAAGACCAAAAGTTTTTCGTTCGAATAGCTTAAAAAATTCTTCACACTTGAGACTATCACAAACTCGATATAACAGTTCCACTTTTTGCTACCTTGCAAACATGATTTCGCAATATTACAATGTAAATGGGTACCAGGCAAAATACACGATAAATGTATTACTTTAAAACTTTGAACTTGGACCATTCTCATAACCACTGACACATATTTATCCCTATTGTATACTTGTAGACAGGCATACATAGAAAGCCCGAGCCGAGGTTCCGGCAGAGAAAATTGAACCCACGGTATATACCTCACACGCTACAAATTGGCCAGCCGTGTTCTGAACAACTTCGCCATTGCGTCCTCGATAATTCCTCGTACTATGCTGAGATGAGAAGATGCATGCTCGCCTCACTTCACTTCCGATGTTCTCGAAATCGCTACTTTTAGGTTCTCGATATATGCTGACATAGTAGTAGGACGTCGGTCACTCGTTACGTCTTTGCCTAATGTTTACGACGAACACGGATTCTGCGTCCACGCTAATGCTTTGCATTTTGCATCAGTCTTTATCGCTCACTCGGTCTCGCTGAAACCCCCTGTATCCTCTCTTCCCTTTCGTTATACGATACTCTGCCATGCGATTTGTAGACGAGACCCTGGCACTCCGAGAGCAGTCATTGCATAGAGAAGTCTAGATTACAGATATACAGTGGCTCACAAAACTGTTCTTAGTTCGTACACGAGAACAGAATTTATTCGACTTCGATTTGTATTTGAACGATCTATCAGACGCGTGAAAATAACTCGTTTTAGATTCTTTGTGTGGTAAAAATCGGATTTATGGAGATTGAATTTTAAACTTTGATTATATTTTATTCTCTTGCGGCACAAATGCGCGGGGGCTTGAGTCTTGTGCGATGCGTGATGCAGACGATAAATTGTCTAAAGAGTGCCGTCAAACCCTTCAGCCAGGGTTTTATAGGCCCTATGACAACCCAGTGCGTCACTCAGTTCTGCTTCGAAAACCGATAGGTTTGATGGCTCCTCGAAGCAGCATAGATCCCTCTATGTAGGGTGACGCCATCCAAACAAAGACTCCTCTCATATTTGTTTTTGCTGTTACTGAAAATCTATCCGCTTTTGATGAGGATGATGATGACTCACCGAGACTTGACTTTCATGGAAACGTAATCACGTATACCTATTTGTCTTTGTTTTATTCTATTTGCTACGTCTGTGATATCAATTTCTACTTGTTCTTTATAGAAACTGGTATTCTTGATATCTTTAGACACATTCAATGCTGTTTTTCCTCGTCTTTTTCTAGTGTTTTGTTATTCGATATTCATTTCAGCGGTCTACCTGTAACGAGTTTCACCGATGCTATTCGTCTTTTGGTGGGAGATAACTTCCTCGCCCGATTTCTAGGAAGAGATCCCGAGATTCTAGGAGCCCGGGCAGATGTGAATGTTTAGACGCCAGGCTCGGGTATCAAGATGAGAGTTAAAACTAGAAATCTGCAGTTGAGGACGAAGCTACGGAGAGGAATCACGCTTATATCAAACCACGAGGAACATGTTCATCGGTACTCAATCATTAGTGTACTGCCAAATATAACACTTATTCAAGAGGAATACTGTGTCTATTTTATTCTCCTACTTACCTCTCGATACTCTGTGGATCGCGCCACAGGTCACTGTTCGGTCGAAGGACCCAAAAATGTCGCTTCGCGAATGATTTCTGTGGAGTCGACGGGTTGTAGGGCCGTCCCGTGATCATGTAATGTTGCCCGCCAAATTAATATTGGGTAACTGTTTCAATTGCATGAGCGAAAAGAACAATGCCGCTGGTGTCGAACGACTCCATATATAGACTTTTGATGATCTCGATAGGCAGGTTCTAGACTCTTTGACGATTGAAAGAAGACTGTTTGACGATTGGAAGTGAACTGATTGACGTTTTGAAGAGAAGTCGTGTCTTCGACGATTCGAAGAGAAGTGAGCTCCTCGATTTTCCTAAGATCGGTCTTAAGAAAAATCAGGAGCTCGCCAAATATAATTGGCTAATTTGACCAAGGGCGTTCCCTTGGTCCACGAATCGGTCACCTTGAAGAAAAAGAAGGTTCCCCCAAACGAAGACGGTAGTGGAGAAAACCCTCTCCTCCAAGGTGAGGTACATGGGGACCACCTGCGTGCTGGTGACTCCATCGACCGTTTATGGCTCCTAGCTAGGGCCTGAGGTTTCTAACGTGTGTGGACCACGTGGAACCCTCAGGCCTATTGTCAGCCAAGCCATCGCCTAATTTCGTTAAATTAGGGATTTCCAGGATTCTCGTGTTCCACGACACGAGAAGTCAGAATAAAAATGAAAACTCTCAAACATGCAGAAAGCATGGAAAGGAAAATTCCGATGCCGAATTGTTTGACCCTAAAGACCTGGCTGTTGGAAGACCGGGTCTTCCTTGTTCCGCGACGGAACACTCTGTTTTCTATCATTTTGGTTAGGTTAGTCTCTATTGCTTTCGTTTCTGTTATTTAAATCCCTCTCAATAAAAATATCCCTGTATCAACTATTCAAAATTTTGGTGTTACTTTCTATGATTCATTTATTGCTTTTCTCTATCATTTCCTGTTCTTTTTATTACCCTTTGAGTGTTAATAACTGGTCTATTCTTTCACACGTGTACTCACCAATTCGTCCAGACATCTATCTTCATTATTTTTGTTGTTATAATTAATATTATTTATCGATAGCGTTGAAAAGGTGTAAATAAATAGTTTCTAGATTCCGAGAACGAATGTTTATATACACATTAGATAAGAATTGGTAGTTTAGGCGAACTACGTCACGTACTCTCTTGCTACTCTCTCACAAGTCAGTCAGTCGCTCTAGAGAAGCACCCAAAGATACCTGACTTGAGTAATAAAAGAATTTGTAAGAGAATATATATATATATCGTAGTTATTTTACAATTATAAATCCATAATCCCAATAGATAGTATATTCGGATATAAATTGCGCATCTATTGTTCTAATATTCATAGTGTTCTTACGAAGTGCAATTGTATACGATTAAAATAGAGTTCTTAATTATTAAAATAGGATAAGCGAAAATCGAATGAAATAAAGGTTTTTTCTCTGGTTTATGCTCAGCATAAACAGGTTCTACCAGGTTTATGCTAGTGTTTCTATTGTAGAAATTTTCTCACTATTGTTATGTTTAGTATGACCGCTTTTTATATGTACGAGTGTATATACTGTATGTTGGATGATATAGGGCTTGTAGATTTTCCTTATCCTTATTATATCTTGTGCTACTGGAGTGTATTTTTCTATTTACTCTGTGTACTTTCATGTTGTGGTCACTGGGTATGGCTATGTCGATGATGTATAGTGCGTTCGAGAAAAGAAGGCACAGCGCGTTTACATCCTTGCGACGGACTGACTCCGCTGACACTCCCATGATCACAGGCAATGACCGCTATTGACCAAAGACAGTGATCGATGATCTTCGTCACCATTTTCGGCCAATAGCGGTTACTGCCTGTGATCAAGGAATCGTTAGCGGAATTAATCAGCTGTGAAAATGTGAACACGCTGTGCTTTCTTTCCTTGAACGTACAGTACGTGGTTCTATTCGCTTTGTCTATGAGTGTGATATCCGGTATGTCAGCTGTAATTGCTTTGTCTATGAATATAGAATTATCCCAATATATATTGCGTGTCATTTTCTATGACCAGCAGTAGAGTATACTTATAGTATGGTTGCGTGGTGTTTGTGATTTTATGTTTATTTGTAAGAGCTATGTGCAAAATTTTTCCAGCATTATCTCTATTATATCTGTTATGTTTATTCAGTTGCAGCTAGTAGTTCACAGCCAGTTGTAATGTGGTCTATCAATTCTGTATGTACCTTACAGTTTCTATACTTATCCGTTAGTATATTGTCTTTAATTATATATTTCCTGTAGTTTCTCATGTTAATTACCTGATTCTGTATTGCTATTGCAAACCCTTCTGTTTCTGGGAAGATGATTCCTTGTTTGAGCCCATAGTATGTGGCTTGTTTATCTATTTCCGTGTTTTTTACTATGTTTACATGTTTAACATAGAGTTCGTAGTCCATTTGTTTATGAATTTTGTATGTTGGACATAGTCTTTAATAGGAACGTCTGTGCTCAAGTGAGATTATGCGATTATTATCTGTTTTGTTGATCGCATTATGTAGTTTAGTGCTGGTTTTGGAGTGGAAATATTGTCTAAGTAAGGTTATCTGTCTTTCATGCAGTGTTTTAATATCTATTATTCCTCTGCTTGCAAGTTACCTATGTAGATACAGTCTTTCTGTACATGCAATCAGGTAACGGTTTTTATATTTGGTCAAAATTGTTCTGATAATTCTATTGAGTTCATCTAGCTCTGTATTTGTCCATTTTATTATTCCAAATGAGTAGGTTAGTACTGGTGTGGCGTGTGTATTTATTGCTTTGTATGTATTTTTCTTATTTATTTACATTCCTATACATTTTGATGTTAGTATTTGTTTCACTCAAATTTCGTATTGTTTTCCAAGTTGTGTCTTTGTTATTTTATGGTTTATTTTTGCATTTTGTATGAATCTTAAGTATTTCTAGGTTTCTGTTTGTGTCATGTTTTCAACTATTTCATGGTTGAGTGTTTCTGTGTTTTCTGTTCCGACCCATTTTCCTCTTTTTGTATTCCGCTTTTTACGCTGTATTTTGCATTTCTGTAATCCGAACTCCGTACATCTGGTTTTTGTTATTTTCCCAGCAGTTCTAAGAAGTATCTTCGTTTGTGATTGTGTTGCAACGTATATTTTGATATCGTCATATGTAGTAGGTGATTTATTTTATGTAGGATTGATGCCTGCTATCTTATACTGAAGCTGTATCTTGTGTTTTTAAGTATTTGCAATAGTGGATTTATGCATATACAGAACCATAGTGCACTAAGTGAATCACCTTTGAATATGGCTCTATTTATTATTATTATTATTATGTTGTTGTTGTTGTTGTCGTCGTCGTTGTTATTATTATTATGTTGTTGTTGTTGTTGTTGTTGTTAACAAAGTAGCAAATCGAAACCAAACGTTGTATAGCGATGATAAATTACATAATAAATTTATTCTGTATTTTTATTTCTAAGATTACATTAACTTGAAAATTATTAGCAACGACAAATTTATGATACGATAATAAAAATATAATTTACAATAATTTGAATCCAAATTAGGGACAGTAGGTCCATAGATTTTAGAGAATTCAATAATCCATTGCACACGTTTGTTTCTAGTAATAATAACAGTGCCACAAAATATATTAACGGTAATAAAAGGATAATAATATTAATTTTCTTTTACAATCGCGACGTGAACGATCAGAATGTTTTCTCGGTCGGGTTTCATTCTACGAGCATATGAGGATTATAAAACGTGCAGAAATGCGATTCATATGAGTCGTGTTAGATAATAGAAACGCTTTGCGCGTTTCAGACCACAATGAATCATAAAAGTATTTGTAATAAGCGAATCGACTGGTTAAACGTCATACCTATACTTAACGAGGAACTTGTTGACGCTTTTATCGACGAAACCGTACTGATCTCGTTAAAACTTCCGGATGATATTATAGAGTTATACAACAATAAAGCGTAGTAGTAGCGAATACGTAACTTCGAGCACTATACGAACTGAGCATTAAATATTCATTATAATTTGTTCGGCTGATTTTAGATTTAATACTATTTGTTTAAGTAATCCACCGTGCTAATCAGATTGAGTCACGCAAATGGCACTGATTACACCTCTTGCTGCATTACGGGTAACAGAAACGGTAGAAAAGTGGTAGAAAAATGTTAGAAAAAAATGAGAACATGCTCAACAAAAACAATATACCGAAAAAATGCACCTGTATAATTTAATTACATTATACACGTTTACTTGCTTAGAATTATATGACGTGTATAACGTTCATTGAAAGTGGTTGGCAGGCTCTTTCTACGTATTAACCCCTTACACTCGAGAGACGCCCTTCAGTCGCCATTCGATAAAATTTCGAAGCTCGATATTAATTAATATATCAAATTTAAAAAAATGTAACAGTGTGCGAGGTATCGAAATCAAATAGTTCTACGTGTTAATTATCATACGACTTCTTATTCACTGCTCAGAAAAATATCGTCAGCTTTGTAACAGAGAATCTTTGAACTCTTATTCCTCTTTAGCCAAAAATTGTCAAGTGCAAAGGGTTAATATTTATTTTTTGTTTGTTCTGAACATAGTTTTCCGTATTATATCTTTTCAGAGTACATTCCATCATACTGTGAATATTCAGAATAATATTGACAATTTTTGAAATTTCTCTTTACTATTGGGTTGGCAACTAAGTGATGCGGATTTTGTCAATAGATGGCTTTTGCACATTCTTTTGTTTTGTCAACGTGTTCAAGGCACCTGACATATTGTTTTCTTGTTGTTTGGACTTCCGCCTTTAATTTAGTTGAAAAATTGTATCGATTAGTTATTTAGTTTCGTTTTTATCCCAATTTAAAAATGGAAGAACGAGACGCGCATTTCAGACATATTTTATTGTTTTATTTCGGAAAAGGCAAGAACGCATCGCAAGCACGCAAGAAGTTATGTGCCGTAAATGGGAATGATGCCTAGAAAGGAAGACAGTGTCAAAATTGGTTTGCCAAATTTCATTCTGGTGATTTTTCACTGAAAAATGCGCAACAATCTGGCCGTCCAGTTGAAGTTGACGAGACCCATATCAAGGCCATTATCGATTCAGATCGTCATAGCACAACACGTGAGATTGCAGAGAAGCTCAATGTATCGCATACATGCATTAAAAAAAAATTAAAACGGCTTGGCTATGTCAAGAAACTCGATCAGCTTAAGGAAATTCATTTGACGCAAAGCATTAGCATCTGCGATTCGCTTCTGAAACGCAACGAAATTAATCGATTTCTGAAACGACTGATAACTGACGACGAAAAGTAGATAGTTTATAACAACGTTAATCGGAAAAGATCGTGGGTGATGCAAGATGAACCAGCTCAGACGACACCAAAATCTGAGATTCACTAAAAAATTTTGTATTTTCCTTCTTATTTCAAATCCGCAATCACTTAGTTGCCAACCTAATATTTACCTCCGACATAGTAAAAGTCAACATTCTTCTAGTTTCTCACTTTGTTGATAACGCTTAAAATATATATATTTATAACACCAGAGAGAAAGTAGGAATGTGGACTGGGGTAGTAATATCCACTTCTCTTTTTTGATTAAGCAGGTAGTTATTTCGATAATTAACACGAGTATCACAATTAGTATGCTCTGGCGTCAGTAAACAAAAATAGTACGATTCGCTTTTGTTTTATTTTGGAAATGCTTAATTTTTCTCTGAAAAGCTTTTTCAAAGTCAAATTTATTAATTTCTTGTCATACTAATTGACAAATATAATACGTTATTCACAGAGGTAGAATTTAGTAAAAAAATTGAGCTTCAAAATACTGTATTTAATTATTTAGAAATATCACTCCGATTTAATATTTTTATTTTTTACTGTTGTCAAACATTTTTAAAAGAGCTTTATTAGATATCAAATTTACGTTCAATTTTATTAAAATATAATAATTTCTGTAAAACATGTTCACACAATTATTCATTTCTGTTCCCATTTTCAGATTTTTTAAAACAAGTACTGGTACAGATAAAATGTTATTACATCGTTTGCAAAGTATCATTATCACATATTATGGTTCGTGTATGAAAATAAATAAGCAAATGGCGGACGATTTTCAGTGCGATATTCTGGTCTAAATATTTTGAATCTTCATCATTTTACGTAATTCGCGCGAATCAAATATTGGACTTTGGCCAGAATGCAATTTTTCTTTGAAGAAAAGAAATTGTTGTCTTGCATTTTTTTCGATGAACATGTAAATCATTTATTCTAGAACTCAGGTAAGAGATAAATTAAAATTTTTACAGATATCTTACAACCACAAATATAACAGTATGAATTTCTACATATTTTTAATAATATAAATTTGGACAATATATAACGAATTTTCAAAATTAATTTTCAAAATTAATTTTTTGTTTTTAGACAGAAGCTTCGAAACAGGAAACACCGTACAATATTTTTTACTTGAGCGATCATCTCTTCAATCACGTTATGAATCACATAAAATAATAACTCTATTTATCTAAATTACATCTGTTATTTTTTAAAACCAAACAAAATATTATAAAAGTGAAAATACAATATCAAGGAGATTATAATATTACCAATAGTAATTTTTTCATAAATGAAAATGCATTTTATATTTTAACTTATGTATTATTATATATTATATAAGTATATCATTATTTAGAAAGTGTTTTGAACGTTCGATATTTTATCAGAAAATTCATGTATTTCATAGACAAATTGATTAAACCTTTGCTTCGTTTAAAAATTTCACAAGTACTCAGAAATGAATGATGTATTTACTTATTAGATCATTAAAAACTTGCTTTTAAACTTCCTTCCATTAATAATTACACTTTTATATCGTCTTGAATTAAAGAGCCAAAAATTATTTTCCGAATTTGTTTGTTCCACCTCTCTCTTCCCAGAATAGCTCTAGCCCACAAAAGCTTAATCTGCATAGAATTTCAACTCAATCGGATAAGAGGAAAACGTAGCCCCAGGTCCTTGATATTTTAAATGCAAATGTCCACTGTTCTGCCGCTACTTCAAATCTATGTTTAAATCGTCCATTTATCTAATAACTACATGTCTCCTCTGATCTCGTGACATATATACAGAAAATACATAATCCTGAAAACATAAAAAAGCTTCTCTTACTAACGTTTATTTATATTATGATAGCTCTTAGGCTGTTACTTCAAACCATTTTATTACAAAATTACAAAAATGGTACCTTTTATCTTTTACCATTTACCGAAGTAAACTTCTTTAATATATAAACGTTACTTCTAATGTTTTCTAACTCTTTTTTTAGAGATTAAATTATTATAACCTATTCAAATTAAAAAAGCAATGAAATCATTAATCGCAGGCATTGTCAGTCTAGTTACAAAGGTCTAGTTCTAAGAAAGGCTTATAAATAATAAAAATACTGAATACTACGATATAATAGAAGGGATTGTTAAATTCTCACAAAATTGCAATACATTAAATATTAAGGTTATAAATCGGCTAATATTCTTTACAAAAGATTATAGGCATTAGTTTCCGGATTGCAGAAAATATTCCTTTTTACAATTAGTACGAGATTAATATACAAGAACTTGAATAATAAAACCATTAATTTATATTTATTAGACCAAATTTCTTATTCTTCTACTTATATTATGAAAAATAAAAATATAAATTCTTTATATAGTGTTTATACCAAAATTGTTAATATCAAAACTTTCTTTAGAAATTACAATTTTTGTATATCATTGAATATAAGAATAATTAAAAGAAATTCGCAGAAATTGCGTTTCAAAAATATGAAGTGCACAAGAGAATATATTAAAAGGAAATTGAAATTACCTTTCTGATAATATTACTGGAATAAAAAATTTCTGTTTACAAATAATCAACAAATTCTAAACAATTTTTCTGAAGTATTTAAAATATATTTTTTAGAGTATAAAATTGATACTGGAGAACATATTTTTAACATCTCGCGTTTGTTACACCATTTCTAAAAATTGAATCTTGATCTTAACCTATTCTGATTTTTCCAATATGTAATACAGGTCAGCAATAATGCGTATGTAAATGCTTTTACCATAAGAAACTGCAAATATGTTAAAAAAATGATTAAAATGTAAACTAGTTCACGGCACGAAAAACACTGAAGCATTAAATCGTTTCTCATAGCATCAGCGTTTAACGTTCGCTATGTATTTGTTCTCCAACCATCTTTCTCTGCAGAATCACATCGCTGAAACAGCACATTAATGCGACAGATTATATCTTAAAACTTGCCTACATTTTTATAAAAGAAACGAGTAAAAGCTAAGAAGCTTGAAAGTTTGATTTCCTACAATGGAATGAGATAATTTATTAATATGTGATAACAACTTAAATAGTGCGAATCAATTCAAATTAAAACCAAACTTTCCACTTCATTCAATAATATAACAAATTAATAATTTGATATACAAAGATAGTGCTAAATATATACAAACTATTCCTTATCCTATATGAGCTATTCACTGCACAAATTGATTAACTCCATAAAACAAAAAGTGGAGAAACGCAATGAAATAATGTATATTGTTTTTTAAAATTCCCTTTATAATTTAAATCGAAAAAAATATCGTGGAATGCATAAATTGTAACTTTCATCTAACGGTATATAAAATTTATAAGAAAAAATAGCCAAAGGGTAATCGTTAATAATGTTACCATTTTTACGTTACTGGAAGAGTTAATCGATTTGGCAAGATAAAAAAGTAATAAATTTAAATTTTACTAAATTTTACTCAAATTCTGATAAGACGGCACTAAAAAATTCACCGTTATCATTCATGGCTTGCTAGTGCATTTGAGTTGCATCATTGCAACGATTTACATTAGAGTACGGAGTTAATCAAAGTAACCTCCGAAATAAATTATTTATTATTGAGTGGCCAAAAAATTTTTGTCGTTTAATGGTGTTAATCTTAATTATCAGGGAAAGTTATTATAAATATAAAAAGTTACGACTATACCAAGTGCTTTGACACTTAAATTTAAGATTTTTCAAAAAATGGAGTTAATCGATTTTTGCAGTGAACGGCTCATATGTATACCTTTAATACTCTAACAGGAGAATTTTGTTTTGAAAATGTTTATTTGCGAGCATAATAAAAATCAAACGATCGTCAATACAGCTACTGCAAATTTACATCAAATTATAATAAAATGACAAAATACTATGAATTAATTTATTTAAAAAATTCAGTGATGTAACAAATGTTATTAGCCCTTTGTACTCGACGATTTTTTCGCTACAGAAGAGTAGAAATTCAAAGATATTCAAAGATATATTTAAAAACAGTAAATATTTTTATCATATAATTATTAATACGTAGAATTATTTAATTTCAATATCTCGCACGCTAATAAGTTATTTTAAATTTAATATGTTGATTAATATCGATCTTGAAAATTTTATTAAACGGTGACTAAAGGCCTCTTGAGTGCAAATGGTTAATACAATGTGAAAAAAATCGTTATTTAAGAAAATAGGAAATAACGATATTTGCAAATGATTCTTACACATTTGATTTGCTCTAATAAAAAAAATATATTTTACAATATTTGCTAAAATTTCGACTTTTATAGTCAAAGATATTTTATTTTTTCGCACAACAAGTAAACTCATTACTTCGAAGAAGATTATTTCCTCGTGACCAATATGTCCCGACAAATACTATTAAAAAGTTAAAAAATTAGTATTTGAGAGACTACATACGAAACAAAATAATTGGAATCGGTTTTAACACACTTCTGAAGATTTCAATATTACGGATAACGTTATTTCGCTTAGAATAGCATTTATCGTCTGGGAAAAATTCGCGACAAACATCACTCTTTTTACATTTTACAGGCAAATTTTCTGAGGCAAATTGAATATGACACCGTCGCTACGACCGCACTTTTGAACAACGTTACAAACACATAGTGGATCTCATCATGGAAATATGTACATAGCTCCGTTTAGAAAAAAAACTGTCAGCTCTGGTCGACCAAAAATAAAGGGAAAAATAAAGAAACCAGAAATGACATAAAACAGCTTCAAGGAAAAATTAATTTTTAATATTTAAATCTACCAGTAAGAAAGTAAGACTCTGTTTTTTCCTTTACCTTTTGAATGGGTCACTCATTTGCCAAATCGATTAACTTTTCAAAACAAAAAATAGGGAAAATGATAAAATAGTATCCGTTCTTTTTAAAATTTCTTTTAAAATTTATAATTCGAATAAACGTTGTGAAATGTATTATTACAGATATAGCTTTTGTCTAATAGCGTACAAAATGCATTCTTGAAATAATCATTGCATCATTGTAACGATTTTTTTAGCAGTATAGAGATAATTACACTAGGTTATAAAATAAATTATTTCTTATTTCATAAGCAAACAAATTTCTATAACTTAGTGGTATTGAGCCTAATTAATAAGGAAATTCACTTGAACTTAAAATTTCCGCAACGATAAAATATTTTGATATTAAAATTAGAAAGAAAAATTCGGGAAATAAAATTAATCTTTTTAGACTGTGAGCGACTCAAAAATTAATCAGTTTTAATCATCAAGTATCTGAATATTTCAAAGCGTATAAACATACGTTAAATCTAAGTTATATATCTTACAAATAACGTTATTTATAAATTATGAATATTGTATTAATAGTAAAATATAAAATTTTGCATTCATGATTTTTAACGAACGATATATATTTATACATATATTCTATATAAATAAAACGTATATTTCTCATACGTTTTATCACTATAACGTACGATTTGTAATACGTATTTAAATATTCTATACGCAATTAGTAATAATTAAATTAATAATTAATAATAATTGATAATAATATAATACAAATAAATTAATTTTGCTATAATCTGCTGCACATTTTTAATAATTGAAAATATAGAAAATCTGAATTGTTACTTGCTTAGTACGTCTAGTATTACATCTCTTAACAATTTTCAATAACTTAACTTATATTTTGAATATAAAAGAATACAATAAAAACGTGATTCTCGTGTGAAAAGTACGATTTTCTTGCAGAAATAATAAATTTATATATAATAAAAAATTCAACGTATACAAAATCTTTTACAATATATCCATTTTATCAGTGAACAATGAACATGAAAAGCTTATATAAAAATATATTTTGTTTCACACTGTTCTCAAGTTATCACCAGTTTTATATTCCAGTAATATGCAGCTGAGTACAAATGTAACGAAAACTTACTATCGTCGTGCTATAGTATCGCTACCTTGGATTACGTAATTACACAATATTTAAAAAACATGACTAACTCGTGGTAATATCGAAACACTGTGTAATTTATTCGCGTATATCCTAAAATTTTCACGTAACTCCCAAAGATTTCAGACATTTGCCTGATATCATACACAATCTGATAAAATCATCTATGCAATTTCAATTTATTATTAATAACCACTGTAATATACAAATAGCTATCATTCGAAAACATAGCAAAATAAATAAAATACGAAACAAACAGCTGTATCTGATAAGATACCAGGGAAGGTGATAAAAAAAAAAAATAAAATTACGTAAAAAATTATTATCTTTGGTAACATTTTTTTTCACGTATCACTTTCAATAATAAAGAAACAGAACAGAAGAAAACGAAAAGAAGAAAGGATGCATTCGTATCGGAGTTCCTTTAATTAACATTACACGAAACTAACATTAAAATTGGTTAAAATTAATTAAATAAATTAATCAGTTAAAATTAGGGAAAAATTAGTGACAAATCCTTAGAATTAACTGGTACAGCTACTAGAATCAAAGTATTTCCTCGGCGTTTATTATGAATTTAATTAGTAATGAATTAATTAAAAATGAATTTAATGAACACATTTACAATTCAGTTTTAAATCGATTAGAAACATTTTTCAGCAGTTTTCCGAATTGCATACATTCAACAACAATAAAGCAATTCGCGCATCATCCTTTGACACAATCACATATGTTTTCTCGCTTCTTATGTAATCGCGTTATGTTTGCAGTAGAACTAAATATAGTCAATCCAATCATTTCGTTGTTTTTAAGACAATCGATTACATTTCTCCGTATTAAGAGTACAAAACTCGCGAAAGTACGGCGTTCAATGTAAACAGCTAATGTCTTGATATTTTTGAAAATTAAAAAAAGTGTAGAAAATTAATTTTAATCAGGTAATACTTGGTCCAGCATTGCAATAGTGCGACAGATGCTTTCAATATGGATTCATCACATAAAACAATAAACAAAATTGATAATATTTTTGCATTCGAGTAATTCTTTTGACAATATGAATTAATAGGGTTTAACCACCTATAAACAATGCTTATTTCTAGAAATATTTCAATAATTATTATATTTTAATAATTTCTAGAAATATTTTAATAATTATTTTACTTTAATAATCTTATTCTTGGTAATTATTAATATAATTATTATACAATTGTGGAATTATTATTCTTCGTAAGATTATTATTTGTCAAAGCTTTGTGCTATGATTTTAGAAGCTTCCAATTTATCTTTGTTGTAACAATTTAACATAATCCAAATTCGAGGCTTCTTCCTTCGATTGTTTCCCAGCAAATCAACTATTAAAAGGAACGTTTACAGTTTATTTGTTGTACAGTTTGATGTATTTGGGAAAATAAATTGAATCGATTAGTTGTTCATTACATTGTCTTTCAAGATGGGCTTTATATCGTATCGTTGTCTATTAGCGATATATTTCCTGCGATGTAAGATGATGTGCTTCACTATCAGAATTCGAAACTTTGCACAATTCACACAGATAGGGAGCTCTTCTTTGGCGAGGAGATATCGGTGGATGAGTTTCGATGCTTTTAATCCTATAAGTAAACTGCAATTTTGTTAATGTTTCCGATATCATGATCTTTCTTTAAAGTAATCTCTTCTTTGATATTAATTGCAGCGCTTATAGAGCGTTACTTGCAGGATCGAACTAACTTTGTCCTCGTCTTTATTATTTTCTATTTTTATTTCTTCTGCTACTTTTTTTCATCTTTAGCAGTATCTTATAATCTTGATATTTTTTCGTCCTTAATACCGTATATATTATAATTTATCTACACGTCGTTAAACTTAATGAATTTTTATCTGCATAAAAAACTAAATAAATAACCTGCATATTTTTAAATAATTAAATACGTATGTTGTAATTATTTATATTTTTATTGAGATTATTCATTATTTATTTATTTTTAATTTAATATATGGATGTTTATTTTTGTATTAAGACATTATATTACATTTTTCCCCAACCTTATACTTTATGTCATTCCCGACTCCTTATACTCTTTTTATTTAGGTGCAAAGTTTTTGTAATAAAATAGAAGATTTTCAATTTTCAAATTTATATAAAAAGGCGTTATTTTCAAATTTTTGAAATTTGTAAAAAAAGCTAATTGCTTAACATAATTTTAAAATACATTGAGTTCATTTCCAGTATAAATTCTTATTCACGAGCATAGAATTGAGATCAAATATTTTGTTGAACGCGCAACTGCTTTTGATTTAAACTATATTCTATAAAATATTTATGTACATTATAATAATAAAATTTCTAGGTCAATTTAATAAATATAACATCACGAGTGTTACAGCTGTATAGGATTATTGTACAATTTTACGAGCATAGCAGATTTTCATCGATTTATACAAGCATCGCAGTAATTAAACAGCTAGTTACAACATTTTTAAAAGGCTTTTTCTGGAACCGTAATGGCATTGTGATAATAAAGAAATAAAGAACTCGATAAATTCAATAAAGAATTCTGAAAAATGTTTCATGATTTTGTATCTCTCTTAAAACACTCGTACAGCTTAAATATTATTAACTCTAATGAAAAACTGCAATTTATTTTTAATAACTTGATATGCCTTTTTGAACAAGTGTGTAAACAATATTTTCTAATTAAAAATATATTATATATTTTATGAAATATGACAATAAATATTATATAAAGTATTTATACGTACATAATACCTTACAGGTTTCCTATTGCACTTATGACTATATACTATAAATTCCAACGTGAATAAATTTAATTAATATTCGAATAATTCCCCAACTATGCTATATAAGACAATGGAATTTACAGTATTAAACTGTTGTTCAAGAATATGCAATGTTAATATTACGATAATAACATGAATTCGAATATTCATTTCCTTGCTTTTAAGGCAAACTTTTAGAGTTATATTACTGTGGAGGAAATATTTCCATAAGCAATATCGAAAACTTCAAGATGGAAGCATAGAATGCCCATAGAATAGTGAATTGAATATAAACTGTTAATATTAAATACACTTTCATCTGACAACGTTGTAAAAAGAGGTATAAGTTCTTGACTGTTAAAAATTAGTGGTCTAATTTAATATTTTAGTAACACTTTTTATTTATCATATTATACTTTTATGGCAAGCATTTAAGCAATTATAAAACGAAAATTATAAAAACGAAACTACTAAAATTCGCCGAATAATGAATCAAGTATTAATTATTAATATTAAATACATTTTTATGTCTTAAAAGTGCGACATAAGTGCTTGACGATTGAAAATTAGTGATTTTATTTAGTAATTTCTATTTATCATATTATCACAGATCTAATGATTAAACGACAAGCCATTGTAATATACACTTTTTATAATTATACTTCTAAATATTTATAATCACACGTATAATCGATATATACTATATAGTGCACTATTGCAGAATATTGACATGTTAGAGCATGTGCATATGTTATATATGTATATATAATATACACGCATTGTATGTCATAATACGTTATTATTTATCTTCATAGTGAATTTTCATTTTACCAGTGGATAGTTTATGTAGGTGACACAATTGTTTTTAAAGGTGGATAAACCGATACGCATGACGTAGAGGAATTCGTTTCGATACTGCTATCGACGCAGAACGTCGAATCTCCGCCTGCAATCGCTTCCATTAAAAGTAACCTCCTTTATGTGTGCATTTTGCAACGTTTGTTGCACTAGTTTGAACATCGCTTTATCCCCTCAAGCGTGAAATACAGAAAGCGATTCGCATCGTAGAATTCGTATCAAAACTGATGCATCGATGAAAATACCAGAAAATAATAAAATATGTTGTAAAACAACACAAACAGATCGCATTTATTCGGGTTGGACAACAAACCGTGTATCGGTTTCCTTTACTCGAGGAAAGCCATAAAGCTTTCACCAAGGCGGAAGCATTTATAGTTCGACCATACTTCCAGCTTTATAAGACAAATTTATTTCACTGAAGAAACTGTAACGAAATAATTAAACAGACATTTTTCGAAAACGTAATTTCTTGCACTCGCAGAAAGAAGGAATCGTTGTCTTTACGTCAAGCTTGTCAACGTTTCAAATATCTCTTCGTACTTAGGGAAAAGTAATAATTCATGTACTTTCTACTTTCATTGCTACTTTCCATGTGATAGTATTATTTCTTTAAACGTCAATGATACGATAAACACGATATTACATAAAATCATAACACCATCTCAGTAATAAAAGTCACATAGAAACGATGAGAATGGAAATATGAAAATGAGGATGCTGCATTATCTGTCTGTATAAAGAAACTAACCCTTTGCACTCGAGAGGTGAGTTTCAGTCACCATTTCATAAAATTTCGAAGATCGATATTAATTAATATGTCAAATTTAATGTAATGTAACGGTGTGCGAGGTATCGAAATCAAATAATTCTACAATTCTATTATTATACAATTCTTTATTTACTGCTCAAAAAAGTATCGTCAGTTTTTCAGTGGAGAATCTTTGAATTTCTACTCTTCTCTAGCCAAAAAATTGTCGAGTGCAAAGGATTAATATACAAGCTGTTTGCCCTATTTGCATAAAGAAATTAATATACGAGCTTAATTATCGTACTTCCATGTAATCAGTTGAGCGCTTTTGTCGCCTTGTGTAAACAAGCTTGAATACGTCAGTACAACGATTGATTACTTCTTGGATATAACTTTATTGCACAGACAAAAAGTTTTATTGTGGATCCGATCTTTCTAATCCACTAGAATCTTATAGCACAAATTTTTACGGTAATACTTACACAAATTACCCATTTACTAGATTAGACTAGATTAGATTTCTTTCCTACGATACTTCTTTATTTTTAATAATAAAAACAATTATTTTCACTAAATAATTACGTTTTTGTATCGTGTACATATACTTTAATGACTTTAACTTTACGTTTTCGAAAGGACATTTTATTTATCATCATTTAATATTCAATATCCCGACTCGATTTAAAGGACAAAAGATTATGAAATTATTTCGAACGACCGTGAGATATTCTTGAAGGTAAAAATCCCGATGTAAATTGAATGAAAATACATGTGGAAGTTTAGCAGTGAATTTATTTAAAATATCGTATGTAAGCTTCGTACACTATCGTATACTTGAATGATAAATAAATTAAAACATTCGTTGATACAAAGCGCGATACAAACGTTATGCAACATTGTAAATATAAACTGAAAATCGTAAGAAAATTTATAAACTTAGAAGAATTAAAGAAACGATGAAATTTAATGAAATATTACATAAATCGGAATACCAAAACACCGTTATACCTATTTCACGAGTTCTATTAATATACCTGTACGTATTGTCCTCAAAATTATGTTTACTCGTACCATTAACGGGTTTAAACAATTTTGAAATCAGTATTCGTATTTGGCTATGTCACGTTCATACACGACCCACAAATGTTACCCTGATAACGTATTACATGTACTTAGGATAAACTATCACCAGATATGCATCGTGCAAGTGCACATCGTTCACTTCTTTCGCACGGTATAATCTCCACTTATTTAGAACGCTAAGGTATTACAATCGATAAAAGTAGCGAACGCACCTATTGAATAAAAAAAGAGAAAAATACAATTAAATATACTTTGAAGGGATTAACAGTATCGATTGCTTTCTAATTTTTGAAACTTAAAACTTCTATACTACAAAATAGTTTTTCTATTCATAAATAGAATGTATCTTACTGTACACGTCTGCATTGTTTCCCTCCTTTCACCTACAATTAGTTTTCAGCGAGTTATACTCTAAATTATCGCTCAAATAATTCTTTCATAGTCCCCTCATTATTAT